>NC_136617.1:14062686-14147686 GCF_933228915.1 Telmatherina bonti | reverse complement strand
ATGCTCTTTGATTCCCTGCAGTGCGTCTCTGCATGTTTTCTCAAGAAGCCTCCACTGTGAAAGGAATCACCGCAGACTTTGCAGCACAGCGAGACAGACATCCCACCAGGGGCTGGCTCTGTGTTTATCTTTGGTTTTATCCTCTCTAACTCACAATCCTCCCTCACATCATCCTCCTCATTCTGTTCTCCATTACCACCTTCATGTGTCTTCAGGTGCTCCTGGAGCAGTTCATTGGCAGTAAAGTTCAGTCCACAGATCTGGCAGGTGTCAGAGGTCCTTCTGCTGTGGATTTTCTTGTGCCTCCTTAGTGCTCCTGGTCGAGGGAAACTTTTGCCACATATGTCACAAGTGAATGGTTTGACTCCGGTGTGGCTCCTCATGTGCGTCTCCATGTTCTGAAATGTCTTTCTGCAGACCTTGCAAGTTCCAGAAGCGCCAACCTTCTCCCTGTGAGATTGAAGGTGGTCTGATAAAGCACATGAAGACTCAAGACGCTGTCCACACACTCCACAGAGATGTTCTGGGGAGTTTGAGTGGGATTCTGCGTGTTTCACCAGATTATTTTTGTGACGAAAAGTTTTTCCACAAATGAGACAGTGCTGACTTCCTTGCCAGTCTGATAAGGTAGTCTGATCCACTTTATTTGCTCTGTCCGTTTCTTTCTTGCTTGAGGATATGTCACTGTCCTTCCAGTTATCGTCACTCTCGGCTGCAGAAATGTCTGAAGAGGCAGAACTGGGTGGATCTGTAGGCTGTGACAGCAAAGAAGGGCTTTCGTTGGCTGGGATCATCTTGGGAGCTGTTGAGCTGACAAAATCTGACAAGGGGGGAAAAAGTTATTTGTTCAAATTGCTTGAAAGAAACTGCTGTTTCCCTGTAACCTGTAAGGATAATCATTTCAGACCAAAAACTTGCCAGATTGTTGGAGTTTGTGTTTTGGACACCATGTGTCAGCCCAGCATTGAACAATCCGCACCATTTTCAGCAACACATGAATGTTTAGAAAACACTTTTTTAACTTTCACTTAAATGCAGAAAAAATGTAGAGATAAGAGAGAAATTGGAAGTTGATATGGCACTTAAGTGGCTGCTATTTTTTCTTCTTCTTTTCTCAACATGTTTATTTTTAGTACGTTTTTGGGACTGGCCCATGTATTTCTGATAACCATCATTTAAACGGGTGGTGTTCAAAGTCGGTTCTTGAGGTCCGCTGTCCTGCAGGTTTTCCATATATTCCTATTTCAACACATCTGACTTCCATAAAATGGATCAAACCGACAGTGAAGTTGTGCACTACTGATTATATTCTACTACAGATTAATTTGAGTCAGGTGTGTCTGTGCAAGGATGCATAAAAACCTACAGGATTCTGGCCCTCGAGGACCGGAGCTGGACATCCCTGATTTAAACTTTTCACCAGCAGCTAAAGTGAACAGGCCAATAAACAGCTCCTACTGTATATAAAATGTAATACTATGCAATGTAATGTAATGCTATGAGGCATAAAGAACAGGCAACAACTCTTAAAGTGTAAGAAAAGCAGCATAAGGTTTTAGAAAACCTGTGCGCCATGACTAGTAAATTAATCAATTTGCTGATTTCAATCTGTCTTGTTTGAAAATAATTATCTTATCTTTTGGAATATGTTAAAATGCATGCTTGTTTGCATTTTGGTCAAATGTGACAATATGAAGTGAATATTAACATGTTTCACACTTTTCTCGTGAAACGCTTATCAAATTATTTAAACAAATGTCTTCTACCTTCAATATTTGTGGGGAATATTAAACCAACTATTCGCAGCACTTATTAAAAAGATCAAGCCAAAGTAGTTTTTTTTAAACCATATATTAAATGTATGTTTACAAATTTGTCTAAAGATGGGCAGAAAATATAACTTCCGTCAGGTTGTGTTCTGACATTTAATACTGACCTTAACACAGAAAATACAATCGATTTGTGCGTTATTGTTATTATTTTCTCACAATGATTATTTATTGTTATCAATGAAAGAGTAACTTTCTACAAGACTAGGGCAATTCCAGAGTTATGGATGTTACATTCAGATAGAAAATTAGGAAATAAACTAAACATTGACAAGCCATTGATTTGAATTAGAAAATTGAATATACATATTTTAGTTACACTTATTGGGATAAAGATAATTGCAATTTCAAATGTTTTGAGAGACATGACAAATTATCCAGCGTTATGGATGTTACAAAAATAGACAAGCTTTTCAGACTCACTAAACAAATGATAAAAACTCTTTTTTTGAAGACTGACATGTTTAATATAATTTTGTAGGAAAGGGTTTGAGGTACCCAGGAAACACATTTAAGAAAACCTTGTTTTTTATGTTGAAGGTGGAGTATGTAAGATTTTCAATATTTTCAAAATAAATTAACTAAAAAAATAACTACAATCATAATTAGATAGTTTTTTTTAGGTTCCAGTCTGTCCATATTTGATGCGTTATTAAATTACAAGTTTAATTAATGACAAAGACCCTTCCTAAATGTTTGCCTACCAGTAAAAAAAAAGTGCTTTTTGTCATTTGTCATTAATTAAACTTGTAATTTAATAACGCATCAAATATGGACAGACTGGAACCTACATGTTCAAAAAACTATCTAATTATGATTGTAGTTATTTTATTAGTTAATTTCTATTGAAAATATTGAAAATCTTACATACTCCACCATTAAGGAAAGAATTACAAAAATGTGCTCTTATGGATGTTACATTTTTGTGTTATGGATGTTACACTTCTGTGATAGACAAAAGACATTGTCCTAAAATAGAGCTTTAATTAAATTTTTTCACTTTAGTAGCCTATTTAAAGGGTCAAACTACTCTGGTATTAAAGGCTACTTTAAGAACAAAAGGCTCCTTTACTTTAGGAAAAACTATGTTTCCCATTCAAACAGAAAGCACACACGAAGTAATGTTTTCCCCCCACATTTGCTCTGCTGTCACCATTTTGTTAAGTGTGTCTTTATAAGCAACACGTGAGCATTTACTTGTCTAGAACATAATTTGGGGATTTGTATGTTGTTGTTTTTTCAAGAAAAAACTAATATTCTATAAAATATAAAAATTAAAAATTAAATTTGAAAAAATTTAAAAAGTTGAAATTGTATATAAAATAAAATTTAAAATTAAAGTTTAAAATTATAAAGTAATTAGTTGAACCGATGTTTGTTGCTGAATGGTCAGTGGTCGCCTAGCAACACTCAGTGTGATGATATGGCTCCAGTAACTCACCTGTTCTGTTCAATCGGACAACAGGGCTAAGCACGGCTTCCAGCAACCGGCTCTGTCGCTCCAATTGCCGCCGGTACTCCTCTACCTCCCGCTCCAGCAGGTCCACTATGCGCTGAGCAGACACGGCCATCCGCTCGGTGAGCAGCTGCCTCAACACCTGAAACAGGTGAGCCGAGGTTCTAGAGGATTTGGACACAGTGCCATGCTTTTCCAGGGCACAGAGGATCTCCTCTCCAGTTCTGGTGAGCAGCTCCGACACTGAGTCAGCCAGGGCCAGGAGCCCACAGCGGGATAGGGACTCACTTTGAGACATCCAAGTGCAGACCTCCATCCTTTGGTTAACAGGAAGGAAAACACATGGACTGTCTGGATGTGTCCGGGTCAAGGAGGTAATACCAAGAGGAGAGCGTCATAGTGCGCCCCCTGCCGGAAGGGCGGAGTAGGTAGTGTTACTGTAGTTTACTCCACTTCCAGCTAAAAACAGAGCGGTATGCTGCTGCTGTGATAGTAGAAATAATGACAGAAATTAAGTTAAACTGTTTAAACTATTCTTTGTAAAATGTTCACACTGTTTTACAGTCTATTGTAGATCGATGCTTTATTAACATGCAAATATTTTCTGAATAAGTTACTTGTTGTTGTTTTTTTTACATTCTTCACTTTAAACAAATATCTATCATTTTTCAAATAAAATGTATGAATGTTACTGATCTGTTCTGAGAGTTTGATGCAAGATTTGCTGCAGTGAGCATGCACACCAAGCTGAAGTACTGCAATCCTTAACTGAATTAAAAATTTTCTATTATATTTCTATGAAATGAATACACACTTTCTAAAGACTAGAGGTTAAACCATATAAATTAATTCAATGACTGGAGATAGTTTAATCACCTTGAAAGACACAGTTGTAGTTGCCTTGTAATTTTTGTTACAATCCTAAAGTCATGATCTCTTTTAATAATGATATGAAGGATTAAACTAATTTACTTGGTATGATTTAACAATCCAGTTTCTGTAAACAATGAAGGTGGTTGATAATAAACTGTTTTTATATGCATTAAAATCCCTGTCAAAAGGAAACATACTTAGTGCAGTGACATGTCTGTCCTATCTTTTTTTTATTTTTTATTTTTATTGAAGCCAGTGAAGTTCATCTGAGTTTTTGTGTGAAACAACCAGAGAAACAAAACGAAATGTAAGAAAACAACAAAAATGACTTTAGATTGTAATATAACAGGATAATTTTCAATATATTCAGACAGCAGATGTGGGAAAATTACTTCTGACTAGCAGGTTTAAATTAATCAATCCAAAGTTCAGGTTTTGACAGAGTTCAGGGGAAAATAATACTGATGAAAGTCCCATATAAACCATAACTATAAAACTATACGGGAAGGAGAACCTTTATAATTAAAAGAACCAATAAAAATCCTCATCAGCTGGACAATTTAATTCACTGAACTTTGTCAGAAACACTTCTTGTTGTAATTAAGTTCTCGTTGCTGTAAACATATTTCAGTTTGAAGTATGATATCACTGTAGATGTCAGTGAAGATATATGGATCAAAAACTGGAGTAAACAAACTCTGATTTAAATCTACCGACCAACAAATGTATTTAACAAGATAAGTCAGCAATTTGGTTTATAGTTGAAAGTATCCTGAGAAGCTGTCCATCTGTTGTGACTCTGAACTGTTATCCAGCTCTGGTCTGACATCATCCTCCCCAACTGTGTGTACTTTGAGGTGTCCATTGAGGGACCGTTTGGCCTGGAAGCTCTTTCCACAGACCTTACAGATGTATGGCTTTTCACCAGTGTGGATTAGAATGTGTCTCTTCAGGTCCACGTCCTGCATGAAGCCCTTCCCACAGACCTGACACAGGAAGCGCCTCTCTTTGTTGTGAAAGCGAACATGAGTGTCCAGAGTTTGTTTCTGGGTGAAACCTTTTCCACAGATACTGCAAGTGAACGCCCGCTCACCCGTGTGAATCTTCAAGTGCGTCTTCAGGTTGCCACTCTGATTGAAGGACTTCCCGCAAAAGCTGCAGGTAAAAGGTTTTTCTCCGGTGTGGATCCTCAGGTGCATCAGTAGTGCTGACTGACCTGGGAAGCATTTCCCACAGGTGTCGCAGGTGCTACCAGCATCGTGGTGGGAGTGCAGGTGAGCACCAAGAGTGTCAACAGACTCGTACTGATAGCCGCAAACTCCACAACAGCAATCTGGATCCAGCAGATGAGACTTTGCATGTTTCACTAAGTGCATCTTCCGTTCAAAAGTATCCCCGCACACTTTGCAGCTAAAAGATGGTGGTGTACTGCGGCATTTCTTTGATCTATAAGTGTCATCCTTATAATGGCTCGCCATGTGTTGACGAAAGCTCTGATGTTCAGTGAACTCCTGACTGCAGATTCTGCAGGTGCGCACCACATCTCCAGTGTGCTCCCCCATGTGGCGCTCTAATGAAGTCATGTGACAGAAGGCACGGCTGCACTCTTTACATTTGAAAGGTTTTTCTGCAGCGTGGACATGCAGGTGAGAGGTCAGGTTACCTTTCTGGCTGAACTTTTTGCCACAGACGTGGCAGCTGTACGGCTTCTCTCCAGTGTGCAGGCGGACATGCAGTTCCTGCGCCAGGATGGAGGTGAAAGTTTTCCCACAAAAGGAGCATGTCTTGCTGTTCTTCCGGTGAAATTGCAGGTGATCGTTTAGGCTATCAGCCGAGTTTAAAAGCTCTCCACAGAAGCCGCATCGGTTGTCCTGATTGCTGGCGCAAACGGTTAGGACATGTTTGAGCAGAAAGCCTTTTCCCTGCAGGGAGCGTGTGCACACATAGCAGCTGAAAGTCTGAGCTGGACTTGAGCGCTTCCGTTTTTTCTCGACAATGGGTTTTGCAAGAGGAGGACGGCCTCTCTTCTTTTTCCTTACAGATCTAAGGGTCCGGTTCCTCAGCGCCCAGTCATTATCTGGATCTTCATCACTGCTGTCAGGTGGGTGGTAAGAGAGTGAAGGGGAGGAGGGTGTCAACAGGCTGGCAGCATCACTGACGCCGTTGTCAGAGTCAAACTTGTTCAGGTCAGCTGGGCTGAGTACAGGCTGACAGTCTGTGTCGTTCAGGGTAACTGACTGCAGAGACTCTGGAGACAGAAACACATCTAATCAGCACAAACAATAGGTCTAATTTATAAAACACTTTAGTGATAAAGAAACATTATTTATATTAAGTTTGACAACATTATGAATGAATGAATATGTTTTTTTTTTTTTTTATCAAGTCCAGAAACCCCAAGTGGTCACAAACTGCAAAAGTAACATTTTTAGTTAAAGATTTCTTAAAGGATCTAGATCTTAATTAGTTTACTATTATCAGCAGATTCATCTTCAGTTAAAGGGATTCATAGATTCATCATCTATTATTTTATTGTTCTTATTATGTTATTGTTCTTTTATTGTTCTATTGTTACTATAATCCAGTGGTTCCCAAACTTTTTCGGCAGGGCCCCCTTTCATCAACAACAACAATGTCAAGCCCCCCCTTCCCGTCACATGAATTAAAGTAACATACTAAGAAATGCATCATTAGTTTAGAGACTGTGTTGTAGTCAAAACCATGTCGGAGGCAGTATTATGATCCATTCTTCTGCTTTAGTGTGAAAAGTTTTCAACTAGGAATTTCTTCAAAGTTCTTCAGGTGAGCCGAGTGTTCAATGAGACGGATGCTGCTTTAGAAAAACAACTCTGCTTGACATGATAGTCTATTTTATGGTTTATTTCTAAAGTGACCTACAGGATTTTCTTTGTGTTGAGGATGAAAAGTCCCCAAGTGGTGTTGTAACTAGTTTAGCTTCATACTTCATAATATTAGAATATAACATTTTGATACATGCTAAAAAGGGAGCAGATGTGCTGCATCATATTTTCTTCTCTTTTTTTTTTTAGTACTTGAAGTCTCTCGTTGATTTATCATCGTTCATCATTGGTACTTTTACAAATTTGTCCAGTGCCAAAACTCCCAAGTTTTATTTAGCCTTGCTGCGCCCCCCTTGTGATAACCCTGGGCCCCTTTCCTGGGGGAACCACTGCTATAATCTGATAGAAGATAAAAGCTGTCCCTGAATCTCAGAGAAACAAGTCTGCCCAACATCTCAGAAGAATTAAGGAGATTTACATTTGATTATTTCTTTGTAGTGACAACAATTCTTAGCAGTAAATCTTGTAGTTAGTTTATTTCCCTTTTAAAGGGTGCCACATTTGTAAGAAAATGCATTTATGGGATGGCAGCAGAGTATGTTGGGCAAATGAAAAAACTTGCTAAATCTTCTATGCCACTGTCAAACACCTTATTCTGCTTTTTTGACTTGTGTTGTTTACTGGTTTGGATGATTGACTTGTTTAGAAATACAATAAGAAGAAATAACATATTTGCACTTTTACAATTTCATCATTGAACAAACAGGGACATCAGAAGCATGTGGAAGAGCCATACAAAGCCACACAGGGCCAAACTTTATCCTACAAGATGTCAACACGGAGCTGGGTTTTTGTCAAAGACTACCTCCACAATTTAGGAATACAGAGGATTGGATGGGCTCCCAGCACTCCTGACCTCAATCCTGCAGAAAACTTGTGTGATCATCTCGTGTGTTCATGCAATTGACCAACACAATCACACTGGCTGACTTGGAAAAAGCAATGGGATCCCATCTTACAACAGTGTGACCAGCATGGGGAGGAGGTACCAAGCTGTTGTGGCTGTGTATGTTTTTTTTTTTTTCCACACGTACAGTCAGAGTACTTTTTCTTTGTTTACAAGTTTTACCCACCGCTGTCTGCAGCCTCTTGTTCAGATTCAAACTCTTCCTCACTTGAGCTGGCAGGGCTTTTATTTTGAAGCTGACCGGAAGTGTCCGCTAGTGAGTTCACTCCAGCTGTAGACACTGTAGATGTAGTTAATGGGAAGTCATCTGCTCTGTACAGCCGGATTTCAGGCTTCAGGACGGTATCAAGCAGCTTCTTCTGGCGGTGAATCTCCTGCTCTGACCGCAGCACTCTGTCCTCATATTCCGCTGCGGTTTTCTCAAACAGACCGATGATTTCCTCCACAGCCACGGTCAGCCGCTCAGTGAGCAGAGCTCTCAGTGTCCGCAGTTTAGCCGGGTTTTCTATTTTTTCCAGTTGCAGCAAAACATCCTCGGCGGCAGCGCTGATCTGCTCCTGAACCGAGACCCGCAGCAGCTGCACGGCGCACATCCTGCGTCTTTTTGGACGCTTCTGGAACAAAGAAGCTGCATGGACGTAAACACGCCGAGTTCCGTGTGGTCGACGCTCCAGTCCGGAGGAGAATAAACAGCGAACTCTGCTGGACTGGAGAGATCAGCTTATTAGGTCTGTTATAGTGGGCTGATCTGATTATTTACTATAAGACACTTACAGTAAACAATGTTTTCTTAATGTTTTATGTTGTTTTAAATTTTTTTTGTGTTTTGTTGTGAAGCGTTTTGTGATTTTTTTTTTTTTTTTTTAATCTTGTAAGGCACCATATAAAGATTTACTTACTACACTTCACCCCACCATTACCCCCACCCCTGACTCTATTGTTCTAAAAGTTTTAATTATACTAAACTAAACGCTGATATAAGCAGGTAAATCTGTATTTGTGCTATGAGTATGAAATAAAGCTGTAATACCCAACTGCTGGTCAACCCTGAGGATCACTGAAATATCACATAAAGGCACCCAAAGAACAAACTAGGATTGTATTTCCTGATCCGAAAAACCAAACAGTCTGACAAATGCTTTTACTAGTTCACTTGAAGTGGATTTTTATATTCTTTTCATCCTTTGCTTTTGCATGTTTGACACATAGAGTGGGCGCAAGGGAAATGACTTGTTTAAGAGTATTGCAAAAGGGTTGCTAAATAAAGTGCACATAATTCTGTTGAAATTGAAATGTAATGATCGGGGAAACACAAAGACTGTGCAAACCTATACACCGGTCACATAATTTTTTTTATTTTTTTTAGGGTCTTTGTGCACGTAAACTACTAGTTTGCCATTGAAAATGTGAAGTAGTGTGGCAAACGTATTCAACCTATAAGCTGTGAAAGGTCATTTGAGATAGCAGATCTAAAAAGTTTGACACAGAGATGCATTCAGCTTTCTGGGCCATTCCCTACAGGAAACCTTGAAAGATCATTTCAGGCTGTAAGAACGTAACTTCTATAGATTTCCATGAATGCAACAACTTATTTTTTTATCAAGACTGCATAGAGAATGCTGAACAGTGAGTCTTGGTTTGAATTACAATGCTTTACAAATTCTGATAGTAAATCCTCCCAACATGTGACAGAAAAATGTTAATTAGAAAAGAACTTAAAGAGCGCAAACCTCCGCCCAAGGCCTTTAAAAATTCCTGAATACAAACGGTTACTTGGATCACAACAAAAATTACTTCAGTTCTTCCTTTTCACATTTCCAACAACTCCTGAAAAATGAATGAAAATCCATCTATAACTTTTTGAAAAATCTTGAACACAAACAAAAAAAACAAACACATAAACGCCGGTAAAAACAATTGGTGGAGGTAATTATAGACTTATTTTGCATTAAGAGAATAATTATGATTATATTAATAATGTGAAGTATTTCAGATGCTGGAAACAATTTGGCTCTAAAAGTACCAGAACTCTCACTTTTTGGAGTAATTCATACTTTTTGGCAGTGCATACATAAGTTTAGTATTCTTTTTTTTTTTTTTAAACCGAAAGCATCATGGCCAATTGCCAGTAAATCTGATCAATGGAAGACTTAATTATTTCTTGACATTAACCTTTGATGCAAAGAAATGAATATAAATTAAAAGAAATTCAACAACAACTTGCACAAACTTTACAACAAGATTTTATTTAAATGGGCATTTATGTTGTGGAAAAATGTTATTTTTGTTACATTCTCAAATGAATATAGTTGAGTACTGTGGTTATATAACTCTGGTTACCAGTGATAAGTTTTACACACTAAATAAAGGAAATCAGCTTTCTAAATTAAATAAATGAAAAATTTACTTATTCCAACTAGGTGTCTTGCTTTCTCATTAAAAATGTACTGCTTTGGAAATCATTTTTACTGTTTCGTATACTAAATTTAACACAGTCTGAATACGTCAGTGTTAAATACAAGAATTTCAAAAAGATATGTATCGAGCTTAACAAAAGGGCACTGCTGAAACAACTCATAACTTTTGAGTCATGTAGTAACAGGTCTGTAAAAAAAAAAAAATTACAGTAATTCTATGAGTGAGTTTCTGCAGTGATAAAGCTTCATTACAGCCATTTACAACACAGTTCTGAAAAAGTGGTGCATGCATAAAAGAAATCTATGTTGTCATGTTCTTAGAGTATATCAAATTAGAAAAAACAAAACTGAAATCAAGCAACACTATGTTTGTGTTATCTTTTTTTAAGTAAAACAAACATTTCAGGGTGTTGGAGTGTTACTAGTACAAAGCAAGATGCCTGAAGAGGTGTAAGATGTTTTGGGGCTCACAAAAATATACTCTTAATTCCTTGATTTGCATCAACAACTACGTAACTACGTGCAAGTCTTTGTTTTATAAGTGTTTCAAGAGTATTTTCATGCTCTGACAATCAAATTCAGTGCTGTTTTGTAAACTTGAAGTAACTGGTTCCCAATGTTTTTATTTGCTGAAACTACATCAATCTTCTGCCGCTTACCCGGGGTCGGGTCGCGGGGACAGCAGCCTAAGCAGGGAAGCCCAGACTTTCCTCTCCCCAGCCACATTTGCCCTCTCCGGGTCAGGAGCCAGATCCTGCCTCAAGTGGAGGAGTTTAAATATCTCGGGGTCTTGTTCACAAGTGAGGGAAGGATGGCGCGTGAGATCAAAAGACGGATCGGTGCGGCGTCTGCAGTAATGCGGACTCTGCGTGGGTCTGGGGTGGTGAAGAAGGAGCTGAGCCGGAAGGTGAAGCTCTCGATTTATCAGTCGATCTACGTTCCTACCCTCACCAATGGTTATGAACTGTGGGTCGTGACCGAAAGAACGAGATTTCGTACACAGGCGGCTGAAATGGGTTTCCTCCGCAGGGTGGCCAGGCTCAACCTTAGAGATAGGGTGAGGAGTTCGGTCATCCGGGAGGGGCTCAGAGTAGAGCCGCTGCTCCTCCGCATCGAGAGGAACCAGTTGAGGTGGCTCGGGCATCTGGTCAGGATGCATCCTGGACGCCTCCCTGGTGAGGCACGTCCCTCTGGGAGGAGACCCGGGGGAGACCCAGGACACGCTGGAGGGATTATATCTCTCGGCTGGCCTGGGAACACCTCGGGATCCCCCCCGCAGAGTTGGCAAATGTGGCTGGGGATGTTGCTGAAACTCTACAGTCTTTAAAGTTTTACATTTTCTAATATTCAGTTTTTACTTTCACTTGGTGTTTGAATCAACTTCCTTCTAAAACCAATGGATCTGTTTCAGTCAACACGGGTCTGCTTGAGAAATTTAAAAACATTCAATAAATAATAATAATAATAATAATAATAATAATAATAATAAAGAACTAACTAAAAGTGGATCGACAGCATTTTTTTCAGACTTTTTCCCCCCAAAATAATCGAAGAGCTGATCTTCATCACAGCAGAGCCTAAAACCCGCCAATTTAATGTTATGTGAGTCACATGTATGAGGCCAGTTTTACCATATTCAGTATTATTTCTAAAAGATCAAACATAGAGCTGAGCTGCAACTCTTTTTGTAAAGTCTCTACAAACCCAGTGAAGTTGGATGAAACATTAACAAGAACCTGGACAATGATGGCCTTAGGGTGTGATGTGACACTGGCAGGATGAGTCCACCTGCCTCAATCTACAGCTGGATGAAGTCAGAGTGAACTCCTTCCTGTTGCTTTGGGTTCGGCATCACAATTAAGTCTTTTGCGGCCTGTTCTACTGTGTGGCCCTTCATGTGTGAGTCCAGAGAGCGTTTTTCCTGGTAGCTCTTTTCACAGATTGGGCATTTGAATGGTTTCTCACCAGTGTGTGTCAGCATGTGCCGCTTCAGGTCTATCTTCTGGACAAAGCCTTTGTTGCAGTCCTTGCAGATGAACGCTTTCTCCTTCTTGTGGAATCTCTCGTGTGTCTCAAGTGAGATCTTCTGCCGAAACCTCTTCCCACAAAGGCTGCAAATGAAGGGCTTCTCACCAGTGTGGATCCTCATGTGAGAGTCCAAGTTGCCAATCTGCCTGAAGTTCTTCCCGCAGACCCCACACGGGTATGGCTTCTCCCCCGTATGGATCCTCTTGTGCACGTCTAAATGTTGGCTCATGGTAAACGTCTTCCCACAGACCTCACAAGGATAAATCCTAGGCTTTCCTCCCGTGTGGCTCTTTATGTGCCTCTTCAATACTGTGTTTTCAATGAAAGTTTTTCCACAAAATTCACAGATATATGGCCTCTCTCCAGCATGCAGCTTAATATGTCTCTCCAGAGAGCTCTTTCTGGGGAAGTTCTTGCCACAGTCTTTGCACCTGAAGGGTTTCTGGCCAGTGTGTGTCCTCATATGGATCTCCATGTCCCTGAAGTTCACGCCACAGATTTCGCAAATCCTGCTTGTTTCTCTGTGACTCTGGATGTGGAGCTGCAAAAATTCCAAAGACTCTGAACGCTCTCCACAGACACCACAGACAAACTCAGGATCTGTGAAATGCGTCTCTGCGTGCCGCAGTAGGTTACCTTTGTTATGAAAGGTGTTCCCACAGACCTTACAGGAATGAGGAGTCAGACTTGGTTTCCTGTGTTTGCTTCTCATGGGGTTCTGATTGTCTGATTCCTGGTTCCGCACAAGCCGCCTCAGCTCTGTGCTCGATGAGGTGCTTTGTTCTGAGACTTCGCTTAATGGCATCTGGTCATCATGGTTCTTCATGTGTCGCTCCAGAGACTTGCTGTCGCTAAATTCTTCACAGCAGACAACGCATGTGAATGGCTTCTCTGTGGATTTGTGAGTCCTCAAGTGAGTAATCATATTCCCCTTCTGATTGAAGCCTTTGCCACAAAAGCGGCAGCTGAAAGGTTTCTCACCAGTGTGCAGCCTAAGGTGTGTCTCTTGAGCTCGAATTGAGGGGAATTTCTTGCCACACACATTGCAGGTCCTGCTGCTGTCGCGGTGGGTTTGAAGATGCTGTCGCAGACAGTCAGTGGACTCAAAATGTTCACCACACATACCACACAAACACTCTGCCTCGTTTGAGTGTTTCTCCACATGTTTAATTAAAAAGCCCTTTCTGTCAAAGGGCTTCCCACACACTCTGCAGCAGTGAGATGTTGAGTTGTTCTTGTCCTCTTCATCCCCTTTGGCTGGATTGTCCTGACACGCTGGGTGATGGTCCATTTCAGAGACTGTCTCAAGACTGGAGAGAGTACTGGGCTGAGTCTCCTGCAGCTGGCTCCTCATATCAGCTGATAGACACAACTCTGGAGAGAATAAACAAAAAAGATTCATTAACTGGAGTCAATTATGATGATAATTTGTTGCTTGGATCAGTGGGTGTCTGTGGCAGGAGCTTAAAACTCAACAGAACATCACCGGTCCCCCTCTATAGAACAGCAAAGATATTTTCAAAAAATCTCCTGAAACCTAAATTGCTCTTATTAAAAAGTAAAACCCACACCATCATAGTCATGCCACTGCTGTGTGGTTAATTATTTATGTTATTAGACTAACGGACTCACAACCAAGTGTGTGTTTGTGTTGGTTTTGTAGTTCTGAATGTCCCTTGATTTCAATTGTGCAACCTCTAGCAAACTTACAATACTGAAAAACCCTTTACATACAGTTGTGCTCATATTTATTCATACCCTTTCATTAAAGAAGGGAAAAAACAGCTGTCTGTAAAAATAAGCTGAAATAGACTAAAGTAATAATAAATAAAAATTTTATGAAAATCATTACATTATTTCCTAATTCTGGTTCAATAGAAATATTTTTTTTAAAAAAGCAAACAAATAATTTATTACATATTACATCACTCATAAACTAATATTTTGTTGAACAATCCTTTAATGTTTCCGCTACAGTCAGGTGTTTTCTGTTCCTCTCAGTCAGACTTCTGCACCTGTTGACAGGTATTTTGTCCCACTGTTCAACAGAAAAGTGCTCTAATTTGTCCAGGACCAATTTGTTTTTGTTTTGTTTTTTTTCTTTCTTCAACTCAATTAAATGAAAAAACAATGTCTTATATTACTAAATTATATTTTTGCAAATTTTTTGTTATTGTTCCTTTTTTAAGTCTCCAGTTATTTGAGTGACTGTTGTAAATTCAGCCTTTTCTTTAATGAAAGGATATGAATACATATGAGCACAACTATATTTACAGTTAAAGCACTACCAACAAAAGTGGTAGCATGTCTGCTGTTAACAATAACAACGCCCTTAACCAAAAGGCAGAATTAATTCATATTTACTTGACTTTTTAGTTCACTTTTGTGAAATCTTGTTCTTTTTTTCTCTCCCCTTTATGGTTGTTGGTTATCTCAGATAACGCGTTCATTAGCCAATCAAATCATAGCGCTCGTGCAAAGCAACAAATCCAACTAACCTTTCAGTTCATCTCTTGGCTCAGCTTTCAGACACTCACGAGGCATCTGTGAATCACCTCGAGCCGATCTGATGGCTTCAAAAGCAGAGAGGATGAGCTCCACGACCGCTGTGATCCGCTCCATTACCACCCCCCGCAGCTCCTGCAACTCTGCTTTGCTCCGCTCCTGCAGCAGCCTGAAAATCTCCTTGGCAGCCGTCGCTAATTGCTGATCGATTGCGGCCCTCAGGCTGCGGCTCTCTGAGCGTCTTTTGGACATATTTCTGGTTTTCCACAGAACAAAGAGTAAAAATGTAAACAGTGCGGGGTAACTTCCGGGGTCCTCAGCGTCTTTACGTAAAATGACGTCGCGGAGATCGCACGTTCATCCCAGCACAACCATAGAAATCATATATACATAGACGCCGCATTGCGCGCTGGAGAGTGAACCAGCGTTGCCGCCATATTGGATGAGTCTCCGCTTTCGAGTCTTGCTGCAGATTCAACGTAGTTTCCCCACAAAACTCTTTTTTGTGGAAAAACGCGTATATATACGGAAGCGTAGAGCTGTCATCCTCATAAAAAAAAGTTTGGCCTTACGCTTTTTCTACATAATTGGTTGATAAATAATGTCAACACAGTGAATAATCTACTTAATGCAAATGACACATTTTACTCCAACGAGGTATTTAAGAGAGAGCGATAAAGAAAGAGAGAGAAGCTCACTGTATCAGGAAATGTCCCTCAACAGTCTCTATAGCAGCATTACCAAGGGATGCTAACCATCCCTAACTATGGGACTAAATCAAATTATTTCAACATAAAAGTACGTATTTTTTTTATGTTTTACAGTGATCTGTATCATAACAATATCTCTGCCCTTTGTAACAAACCAAACTGTGAGAAACATCATGTAAAAATTCGTGGAGTTATTGTTGTGGTTGGACCTACACCTTACAAATAAATGCATTGGAGGCGCATAGGAGACCCATCCAAGATGGCGGCACGATGAGACGTCAGCGTGATACAATGCGGCGTCTATGTATATATGATGTCTATGAGCACAACAACCAAGAAGCTCCATGTAACAACCATACAGTCACAACAGCTCCCGTTGCCTCGCTAACAGATATACAACGTCGATTAACCTGAGTTTTTAATGTTAGCCTTGCATTATTTTAAAGGCTTTTCCCCAAAACTTCTTTTTACTACGTCCGTCGTGGAAATACAGCTTTTTAAAATCACAGCTAAACAGAACTGTAAGTCAAACGCTATTTAAAATATACCTGTTTTATTATTACTAGTACTTTACTTATGAACGAAGAAAAGGAAATTTTAAAATGTGTTTATGGTACGTGGTTACATCAATTGATACTTTATGGTTATTTAGGCATATATCACAGCTTTAACAAGCAAGTGCTTGGAATCGGTATCGCCTTTTAAATTCGAGGCTGTTGCGTGAAGGAGCTGTCATTACTGCTGTGTTAGTTTAGTTTGCACATTTCACAAAAATGTGTGAAAGGATTAGCCTTTTTTCTATATAACACCCTGCCATGGAACCCAATGTATAACAATAAGACACGATCAACACAGTTAATAGTATATATATATTTTTTTAAAGACCTTACATTGTAGTTACAACACTGCAAAAAGGAGCTTTGGGCCTCTCATGAGACTGTTTTTGCTTGTGGGATTTTAGGTCAACTGAAATTTTCAGCTGGGAGCAAAAACCTGACAGCTAAGATGCCTTATCACCATAAGAAAAAGAAGAAAGGGGGTGTGCCGGAGCGGTGGCTGGACTACTGTCCTGTAGGACAAAGGATACCAGGAACTAGATTCATTGCCTTTAAAGTGCCTTTAAAACCATGTCTTAATCTTCAAGTTCCTGAGTCATCTGCTTTTGGACTGTGGGACCTCCTGGACATGGTTGAAAGTCAAAAACAAGAGCTGGGTCTGATCATTGACCTAACTTTCACCACCAGGTACTACAAACCTATAGATGTCCCACAGTCCTGCTCTTACATAAAGATCTTCATTGAGGGGCACCAAGTTCCCAGTGACGTTGCCATCCTGAGCTTTAAACGGGCAGTGAGGGGCTTCCTTAAGGAGAACCAAAACAATGACAAGCTAATCGGAGTCCACTGTACCCATGGCCTGAACCGAACAGGGTACCTAGTGTGTAGATACCTGATAGACGTGGATGGGCTGGATCCTCCAGCAACTCTGAAGCTCTTTAATGATAGCAGAGGTCATTGCATAGAGAGGAAGAACTACCTACATGACCTGCTGAGCACTGCCAAGAGGAGCAACAATGGCATTGATGAGCCAGGAGAAGAAGTGATCAGGGGACTTGCAACGGTGAGACCAGAACTAACAGCCAAATAAGAGGAGGAACAGTTTCAGAGTCCCGGAGACATAAAGAAACATTAACCATCGAGTGATGACGCAACAGAAAATAAACAAGCTGATGAAGAACAACAGCCTAGTAACTATTGCAGACTTATAGAGCTGGACATCGCTGGAGGGCAAACCAAAAGCTGCCTGCTAAACCTGCAAAGGATGGCCACCATACTTCTTTTACTTAACACACCTTTCTCCATGTCTAAGGAGGCAGATCTATCACAATTCATTGAAGTAACTTTAACTTAGCCAACACTGGTGGGAAAAAAAGATTGTATTTGGTTACTTTTATCTCTACATTTTTGGATCTATTCTGATCAGTCTCCTTCTGTTCTGAGTAAAATATCTGACAACAAAATATCTTTAGAAACTATTTTATATTTTTCTTGCAATTTGAGAAAACTGATAATAAAGTGAAATTCTAATTTGAAACAAAATATTTGCAGCTGATTTGTCAGGAATGATTTGATCCACGTATGGATGTCAGAGTTCAGTCACACAGCTACAACATTATTGCCACTTTTGTTTCTGTGGGGACTTAGTGAATTTTATAACAAAAAACTTCTGCTAAGTCTTATGTAGAGTCAGCTTTACTTTTGGATTTGGATTTCTGGAGATTTCAGAGGGATAATGTGGTGAAATTGTGGTAATCTGTTACAGCATCTCCAACTTCTGCTGCTCTTTGTTTGTTCGCATCCTTACCAGTTACAAGAGACATACAGTTTATTCTCAAACATCCAAATATTATTTTGATATTAATAGGGATGCACCGATACCAGTACCAGTATTGGTATCGGTTCAATGCAGGTAACTTCAGAAAGGATGGGTAATTTATTACAACCTAATGAAATCTTACAGTTATAACAGCAATAATAACCACAGCCACAATAATGTTCACATAAACAGGTTTAGTATTGGCAAATATCGGTATTGGTAGATATTCAAATTTCAGGTATTGGTATCGGATTGGAACTCCCAGAGTGGATCGGTGCATCCCTAGATATTAAACAAATTTGAGAGTTAAAAGGAAGAGTCTGAACATTTTTTATTGTGACTTTTTGCCAGTTAGCATGTAGAAAACTGGAGATTGGGTTCAACTTCATTTTTATTTCCCTTGAGTTAACAAAAAGTGAAAGTAACTCCGCTGAAATCCTCCCCCGTTGACAGGAAGCTAAAACATGGAAAGGATTCTTGTTGAGGTTTATCAGACTCAACTCACCAACACCGAATCAACAAAACTTTTAATGACTAACCAAATCTTTTTTCCATTTCAATATTTTAAAAGAAAAATGCATTCAGAATAATTTTTATGAGGTTGACAGGCACAAAATACAGGACCTTTCTGCCATATTTCAGCTTCACATTTTTTAATTAGAGGGTTTAATAAACATTTTGGGTTTGTAAATAGAAAATCCAACAGATATTGCATTAAAAAAAACTTGCAAAAACATTTTAAAAATGAGTCTTAAATAGAAAGAGGTATGGAACATCTATAAAATGTATATTTGTTGTTTTATCTAACCAAACCCAGTAATGTAGATAGCACATTTGAAAACAAAAACACTTCACTGACAGCATCGCTCAAGTTTTCCTCTTCTTCCTCCTCCTTTTTCTGGTTTTCTCTGGATTATTCTGGTCCTGTTTTTTCTTTTGGGACCAACACCTGTGCCTCCGCCTTAACAGAGTCTTGCCACAGTCGTTACACTTGTCTGGTTTCTGGGTTTCCTGGACTTTAGTAGTTCTGTTCAGTTTTGTGCGCTCCTAAAGCAACTTCCCCCTGTTCTGGGTCCTGGCCTGCGTTTGCAGCTTCCTCATTCTCCTGTGTGTCAGGAGGTGATGTTTCAGGTCATCAGGAGCCTCAAACTGTTCCCCACAAAGACCGCAGACCTGCTTTGCATCCAGCACATGTGCTTTAACGTGACTCAACAAAAGGCTTTGAGCCTTAAAGGTATGGTTGCAGACTGAGCAGCTGAATACTGTTGGTTTAGAAACTGCCTGTGATTTATCTGTGTGTGTGTTGTCATCAGAGTCTTTGCTGTAGTCTTCACTGTCTTCAGTCTCAGATGACAACACCACTGGAACATCTGGATCTGGACCCACTGGTCTTGGTGCAACTAATGGCTGAAGATCTTCACATAACTTCACTGCAGTGCTTGAATTGTAGGTGAACTCAATGATTTCATTTTCATCCAGGTTTTGGAGCTGCTTGTCTTTAAATAAAGAAGGCTCTGGGACTTTATCCTGCTGTGGGTCCTGATTTTCCTGATTAGAAGCAGCTTCTTTACTCAGCAGATGTTGTGTGAACATATCTGCTCAGAAACACAAACATATAGGATTAACTTGTGTATTGGACACTAACCAGGCTTCAAACTTTCCAGTTATCTGAAATGTGGTCTGTAGAGATGATGCAACCATACAGAGAATCAGAGTGTACACAACTCATTAGTGAACACCTTCTTGGGGTATTTAACAGTTCATGTAAGCAAATGCTTACAACTCAGCATATAATCATTCATTTTGACTGGTATTTGCAACAATATGACTTCACTTGTTCAAGACTTTTTCCAGCCCAAAATGAATTCTATATGCTTAAGAAAGTGAAGTTGTAAGAGTTACTACTGATTAGGATTTAAAAGTTGAGGGAGGCAAACATTTATTTTCCAGACACAAAGTTGCATCCCAATATGAACAAGTCTGCAGAATATTCTTGTATTCAGCTAGACTGCATAAAAAAAGAGAGAATTTCCCCATAAACCTGCAGATTAATGGAGCTTCATCACAGCAGAGCTTCCGTGTGTTGCTCACCTGCAGATGTTTGCATCAAAGGTTTGTGAAGCGCGCAGAGCAGCGCGTGCTGGCGGGAGATGACTTCCTGAGACAAAGCCGCTTCTTCTTCATATTTCAGGATGGCTTTTTCAAAAGCCGCAAGGATCTCTTCGACTGCCGTGTTCAGCCGCTGGTTGATGAACGTCCGCATCTTTTGGACACAAGACATTGTGCACGTCCGTAATTGAAGCGGAGCAGTGTCTGGAAAGACTGAGCTAGTACTGGCCAGAGTGGAAATGTTGCCACTTAACAGCTAACTAATGATGCGTTCACTTTCGGCTCGTTCCGTAAACAGTAAATGGATTTCCGGTCTCCTTCAGGATAAAAGCCTCTTAGAGTCGAAGACTTGTTCAGCGGCCTTCAATCAGTAATCCTCATTTATAGATTTAGTTTCTCTCTCTCTCTTTGAAAAACCTGTTGTCACAGTGTATGTCATTATCATATATTTTTTATTATAAAGAAAATAGAAAATCATTTCCGGATTAGGTTTGCCTGTCTGGTCCGGATTTACTTTTATCCACAAGATTTTCTTTAAGTTCAGATGGAGATAGCAGATTCAATTTAATAACCTACTGATGTTTGAGAGTAGGGGTGTCCAAAGTCAGCCCTTGACGGCAACTGTCTTGTAGTTTATTTATTTCCTGGTGGAGCACACCTGAATCAGATTGGTTGGTATACATGTTTGAGAAGAAATGTCAAAAAGTCGTTGAAAACCATCTAAAACCGGCAGGGTTGCAGGATACTGTTTTAGAGTCTACAACCATCACTGAAAGCCATGGCTTATCGGAGGTTTCATTATGAGTTGACACACTTTTGAGGACCACAAAGTTGAAGTCTTAGACCAACAAGTGGAATGAGAAGGGAGCAAAACAGCCCATCTATGTCGAAAACTGAGCAACCTTGGCTTAACTTGACAAAGACATCACCTCTACCTCACCTATAATAGCATCCGTTCAGCTATCCTAAGGAGACTAATTACTAAATATCTTAAGTGAAATTATGGACAGTGGTATTCAAATTAAATTATTTCTTTTTATGATAAGTAAAAGTGACTGACTTTTTTTTTTTACATTACCCTGTTTCACTTTCCTTTAAAGAGGATTCTATTGTTTATTTCCAGTATAACTCAATAAGTTATACAGCAAACTTTTTCTAATTTTCTTGACAGTAAACTTTTAGCTGAGCTCCTTTTTTTTTTTTTTTTTACCACAACAGACTGAGTCAACACCACCACAGACACCACACCAATCTGCCTGTTGATCTCCATCCCGCTTCATTCTTCCATGAACAAGATTTCCAGATTCTTGAACTCCTGCACTTGAGGCAAGATCTCATTCTTGACCTGGAAGGGACACTCCACCCTACTCTGGCTGAGGATCATAGTCTCAGAAATGGAGGTGAATTGCCCCAGCGAGAGCTAAAAATCCTGTCAAGATAAAGCCAACAAAAACTTCATCATCTGCAAAGAACAGAGATCCAGTCCTGAGGCCACCAAACCCGATCCCCTGAAGTGCTTCCTGTAATGTAACTACACCATATGTTATAAATGTTTGTGTATTTTGATAACTAAAGAAAGGAAGAAAAACACATTTAATGTTGACTTTTAACTGAAGTGTATAGCGGTCAAAGATTGGCCATGAATAGCATCATACAACAGCAAATAACTGTGTCTTAGTAATAAATTACATTTCATTCAACTTACTAAATGTTCTGAAAGAGATCAACATATAAACTATTAATCTCTGACCACAGTTCAAAATAAAGTGGCTGTATCTTTTTTTTTTCATAATAAAATTATAAACTAACAATGCAACTTATAGTTCTGTTTACAATACATCAATTAACTAACTGGCAAAAAGAGCAGAGAAAAATATTTGGGTCTCACTCGACAAATTAACATCTTCACCCATTAAAACCAGAAGCAACAAATGGATTCCGATGTGTGCAAAATGTGAAAACTAATATTTAGCTAGAAAATGCAGTAAAATGTAAAATTATTGAAACAGAACACAAAGAATGAATGTGACAATGAACAGTCATGTTTGCATTGACTATGATGCTCCAGTTTCACCAGTGTCATCACTTGTTTCTCCTCCGTTCCTCACTTCTTTTTCTTCACAGACATCTTTTTCCTGTAAAAACAGAGTGATACATCGAGTCACATCACTACAACATGAACAAAGCAGGCCACTGTGATGAGTGGAGTACTTCTCCCTCTTCCTCATCCTCACCTGCATAGCTTCCTCCCTCCTCTCCCTCCTCCTCATTTCCATCTCAACTATGTTGTAGAAGTCGCTCTCAGCTCTGGCAATGAGCTGTTCGAGGTCCTCCTCTCCATCTTCCCGCCCAGCCTCCTCTTCTTTGCTTTGCTCTGAGCGACTTCTTTCTTTCAAACGGAGCTCCCTCTGTCGAGCTTCCAGGATCTTCTCCCGCTTTGTCTCACGCTCAAACATCTGAAGACCATTTAGAAACCATTATTTCTCCTCTGTGTAGCAGCAGGCCCTTGGACTGTACATGGTGATATATGTTATTTCCATTATTTCGTGAACAGCTTCGTGCATCAAGTGGACTTCTTGTATATGAACCTAAAATCAGAATCACTTGTGACACTTTTTTCCAAACAGGGTCAGATTTGATCCTATGAAAATGGAAATGTCAGGAAATGCCAAATCTAGTAGATTAGTTGTTATTTAAACACCCAGTCGGATTTAAGATCAGAAGTTGTCTTTAGTGTTTCTTACAGCAGCCAGTAGACTCTTCTCATTCTTCTGCAGAACTGACAATCCAGGGGAGATCTCCAGTAGCGTGGCTTCACCCTGTTGCGAGCCGCACGCTACTAGACGCCCATTATCTTGAACACGTAGGCTGTACAGAGCCTTGTCACAGACCTGAGGTCAAAAAGAATAAATGGATGAAGTTTTTAAGTCAAAGCACTTACTATAGTAAGCAGTCTCCTTCTTAATCAGTGGAGAATGTCCTGAGGTGGTCTCAATCTTTAAATTCTGGGCTTTCACATCTCCACTGACCTCTTATGGGAAACAAACACAAAAAGATACTGAAGAAGGCTCAAAAGTGGCTGCATTTCCTTGAAATACTGATAAAAAACAACCTGGAGAAAAAGCTGCTGCTAGTCCTGAGTCACTGTTCAGTGGAGAGCATCCTCATCTCTGGTTTGTGTGCATGGTATGCCGATTGCTCAAAAGAGGACACTACAGTGCCTCAGAGAGTGATCTCAGCAACCCAAAAGATTGGTGGATGCTCCCTCCCTGGAGGAAAATTCCAAGTTTTGCTACATTAAGAGGTTCAATACAATCACTACTGACCTCGGGGGAGACGCTACAGATGAATCTGATCACACTACCAGATTCACAAATAGCTTCTACTCATGGGACATAAAACTGCCAACAAATACTGGAAAAAAATATCCTAAAACTTCTCCTTAATTCAGGTTACAGGAACTGTCTTTTATATTGTCTCTTTATGCTTATTTATTTTGCCTTGTGCACTGTATGGATTAAGAACCTTAATTTGATATACATTGTTGTATAATGACAATAAAAGTATTTCCTCTTTATTCTATTGTACTCTACGGATGGTATCAACACACCTTAAGACTTAGTGCAGGGTCACTCTGTTTGAACAAGATATCCCAAACATCCAACACACCATCCATCTTCACTGTGAAGAAGACAGAGGGTCTTACTGGACTCCAGCAGGCATCCATCAGGTATGACATCTGATACCTGGAGTACAAAATTACACAGGATAAAACCTGACTTGGAGTTTTTTTAAGTTGAGACTTTTCACTCTTCTTTAATGCTGAAGTTAAACAGAATGAATTTGATTAAAAATGACAAGATAGAATAAATAAAGTAATGACAAACTAGGTATATGAGTTTACTGCAAAGGTATAGGCATTACGTCTGCAGCTTCAAAACCAACACCCTCTTTCAGTGTAGTGAGGTGAATCCTACTTGGTCCACATGATAGATGACTCCTTGATATCCTCAGACCAGATGCGAGCCGTCCAGTCCCCCACAGTGAGGAAGTTTTTGGGGAAAAATGGATTCCTTTGGAGGGCATAGATGGGTCCATGGTGGCCGTCATATGTACAAACAATCTTCTCAGCTGGAGTCTTTGCCTTCCTGTTACAAGAAACTACCAGGCCTTGCTCTGTCCCCACCATGAACTTAGTTGGCTGGAGAGAAATTGTGAACAGAGAGACAATAAAGCTCCACCTAGCTGAAAAAAGAACCTGTTCTTATTTTTAAATCATTACCAGACTCATGGACCTTGGCCTTGCAATACAAAACTGAGGCTGATTAATAGAGTCCAAACAGTATTCAAATAAAGTAATGCCATAAACAGTATTTAAATAAAGCTTTTTTCAACTTGAGGTTCATTGTTTTTCTGTGTTTTTTATCTTTTTCATTGAGCTTTGAGCATTACTTATTAGAAAAATCGTCAAGTAAATGTACTATAACAGAAAAGCCCGTACAGAAGCTTATTTATAAATTACCCTTGAGCATCAAACCTGTTCTTAGAGATAAACAGTAGTCCTCAAACTGATTGGTGACTAATATCTTTTAAGATAAAATCCATGATTTTTATGGAACACTGAGCCATGAAGTAAATTCTTTGAAAGATGGATGGAAGACCAAGTCCACGAATTTTTAGTATTTGTGCAGATTATTTGATATAAATTAAATCTTCCATTATAGAGCGTGTATTTTTATATTAATGACCTCTCTTGGTGCATATAAAAACTTGAGCAAATAGGTTTTCCTAACTATACAAGGTTTAAGATTACATCAAAAGCACCAATAACGAACAAGGAAACTTAGGTTCAATGTAAAGTCACAAAATTTAGCCCATGGTACTAATATTTTAAGGTTTGGAAAAACAGTGAAGTTCTAGGTCCTCCATATTACTATCTGCATGGGCTTTGTGAAATGAAAGAATACGCGATTGAATCCTGTTAATGTTATTCCTGGACAGAGCAAAATCCCCCAGTGCATGCTGCTGTGACACATAAAAACAGACTGATTGTCACCATTGTGGCCTCAAACTCTAGAGAGATGGCTCCTAAGGCTCGGTCCAGGTTACCCTCTCGGCCTGGATCGAGGACCAGACGGTCTGTTGGCTCACTCAGCTTGCGGACATCCCACCACAGAACCTGATAGAGGATAAAAAAGTTTTATTCAAGTCTCATTATTGTTATACCTATGTGCCCATTCATCTTGCCATCAAGTCTTTGTTTACCAATGATCTACCTGTCACTCATCAACTTATCTTACTGTCATTAGTCTACCTGTCCGTCAGTGGAGGCAGAAAAGGCATCTGTTCCGGTCTTGGACTGCAGCCAGATGATCTTATAGACTGGGTCTCTGTGACTATGCTCCACAGAAGAATATTCCACAGGCTGGCTGCCTCTTCGGGTGTCCCAGTAAGCTAAAGCAAACCTGCAGGTGAGTGAAACTGGCCCAAGACTAAACATTTAATGTGTGTCAGTAAACCTGGACCTGTACCCACCAATCTGTCCATTGTAGCTGCCTCCCACAAGAGTGTGGGAGTCTTTTGGGTTGTAGTCCAGACAAACAAGTAGAGATGTTGGTTTCAGAGTCATCTCTGGACGGTTGGGGTTCTCTGAAAAATACATTCATCAGTAAACAGACGGGGCTCTGAGGAGGATGTAATCAATCTTGCAGTTTACCCCACCAACATCCCAGATGTAGGAGTCCAGTCTCATGTCTTTGGAAGTTTTCTGGAACTCAAGGCAGGAGTAAGCAGCAGCCAGCTTCTTGCCTCCATCTGGATGCCATGACAAGCCAGTGACAGCACGTTTCAAGTCGTTTGGATCTCTGCAAAAAAAAGGAAATGGAGACAGTAATCAGTCATAGTTATCAATCAGCTTGCTGATCAGCTGGGTGTCAGCTTTACCTGAAGATATTGAGGGTCTTGGCAGATGGGGTTTCCTGACTTTCCTCAACCTCTTCCTCATCCTCAAAGTACTGCTGGTAAATATCTATGGCATTGTTCTGCTTGATGCAGTGCTCCATGACCTGAACCATGTGATCACATCAGTGAATTCTGACATAACTTTCACCAAAGCAACACTCATCCACTCTATCAGCAAATAAATAGGATTTTTGTAACATATCATATACAGTATACCTAATGTTTTACTAGAGTAGGGGTATCCAGCTTTGGCCCTCGAGGGCTGCAATCATGCAGGTTTTAGATGTATCCCTGCTCAAAAACACCTGACTTAAATTATTGAGTCATTGTACTGAAGTTCATGGGCTATTAGATCCATTTAATTTGAGTCAGGTGTGTTGAAGCAGGAATACATTAAAACCCTGCAGGACAGCGACCCTTGAGGACCGACTTTGGACACCCCTGTGCAAGAGGTTGGGAAAGTGCTTTATTGGAAACAAGGTATAAATTTGAATCTAAAAATTTAAGTTGAAATATCAGAACTTACAACTTAATGTGGCATATGTAGAAGCAAAGAAAAATGTAATACCTGAAAGCCTATTTGATTAAATTTGTTGTCGTGATTTGACATGGATGGAGGTGGAGTGGACTAATGTGGATCTTACACTGCCCAGCTGAAGGATGCTGTTGAGATAGCCTTCGTCCTTTTCCACCTTCTTCCTGAAGCGGATGGTTTGCTCCATCTCATCTGGGTTGATGTCTTTGGGCCACCCCCCCTCTATGTGGTTTATCCCACAGCTGTTGGACTCAAAGCGCTCTGTGTTAACCTGAAAACAGGATGCATCCTTCATGTTCCACCTGATCTGAGTCAGGCTGCTTCACATAAACCAGTCCACAGGACCCCCTGCCCTGCATGTTTTATAGACAACCCTACCATAACACGCCTGAATAAATAAAGGGCTTGTTAACAGGCTGCAAAGAATTTGATCAGGATGTTCAATAATCTGACTCAGGTGCTTTGGAGGAGGAAGTCTACAACATGCAGGGCAGGGGGGCCTGAGGACTGGATTTGAGAAACACTGATGTAAACATTCAAACTTGTTCTGAGAGTTCATACATACATACACACACACACACACACATATATATATATATATATATATATATATATATATATATATATATATATATATATATATATATATATATATATATATATATATATGTATACACACACACACACATATGTATGTGTGTGTGTGTGTGTGTGTGTATAAAACTTATAATGTAGTATTTCAATTTCAACTAATTGTACTGTTGGATAAGACTAAATAGGTGACTTTCAGTAGTTTTTCCTCCTGAATGTTTTAGAGCCCTCTTAATTGACTTTTCCACGCAGATATGCACATTTTTAGAAATGTTTGTGCAAAAACTGACTGATTTATGGGTCGTTATAGGGACAACAAGAATCCAACATCTGGTCTTCTTGCTTTCAGTGGCTGGCACAGGGTAAGCCACAGCTGTTACATTAAAAACTCACATGATGCTCTGACATCTCTCGGCAGGCCTGCCCGGCCAGGTCTCTATGAGTTTTCTGGATAAACTTTAAGGCCAGTTTAGGATCCGGGGGAATGTCCACCAGGAGCTCTTCAGACCGGTCAGAAAAGAAACACTGACCGCCAAACTCGCCACGGAGCTTCGAGTAAACATGGACAATCTCCATGTTAGCGACATTCACTGTGCACTCGCTATGCAGGTAAATGTACCCCGAATAAAATGGACAACAGCTCGAACTACTAATCGGTGCCAAACTTTGTCTAACAAAGCACAACAGGAATGGCGGCGGTGTTTGTTGTATCCTAGCAACGCTATGAGAAGAAGGCAGATATCTTAGTAACGGGGAAAAAAACTTCATTAAAATAAGTAACCTTCAATAGTTTAACACCTATTAGTATTAATGTTATTACGTTTTTATATTTAAATATTTAGCTTTAACTCAAAGGATTTATATTCGAATACTTATTTTTAGATTTAATATTTAGATTGAATGTTATATAAACACATATATGATTGATGGAATAGACCCCACCTTCCTCTTTGTCTTTGTAATTTTACACTGGATAACACCATTATGATACAAGCACTGAAATATTTTCTTTTTTTAATTAGCCAATTAATTTCAATTTAAATATTCTGCCAATTGTTTCTTTTTTTTTTTTTTAGTGCCAATTACTTTCCCATCATTTTTTCCACCAACCTTTAACATGACTTGCAGCCAATAAATTCTACATTAGGTCACTGTTTTATGAATTTGTAAAATGCCTACCTTTGAACATTTGATATGTTTTGTAAGTCCTATTGTAGATAAGACATTAGTTCATAAAATGTATTCTTTTTTGTTTTAATCCACATTACATTAAAGGTGCCCTAACTGTTTTAACTAGAGGGGAAATATATATACACATATATTTATATATGTGAATGTGAAAGTGTGTATATATATTTTTTTTTAAAAAGTAGGGTTTTTTTATCTGAGAAAATTGAGATAAATTATGAAAATATGTCAGCAACAACTTTAAAGCTGTATATTTACGCTTGGCACCCCATAATGACCTGCACAAATAACTTAATGTTTTCTTGGCAGTCCACCAGAGGGCGCTGTTCATCCTCACTGTTGCGCTCACATGAAGGTAGTAAAGAAAGCTCGTTGACGCGGAACCGGGGGGTGTGTTCACCTCCCAGCTGACTACCTTTGATCTAGAAACTTAAAGCGCTGAAAACGCTGCAAAATGTGTACGATTCAGCTGCTGCGGGTGTCAGTGCATGAGCGGATCAGCGCCGCTGCTGAAGATGTTCTACACCAGCTGGAAAAAAGAGAGGAAGCTGCTGATCTCTTGGTACTCAGAGCTCTGATCACCAAGCGGCTTGTTGTTGCTGCAGAGGAGATTGTTGCTCTGCTTGAAAAAGCAGTGTTGGAGTACGAAGACAGAGTGCAGCGCTCAAAGCAGGAGGTCTACCACCAGAACAGACTGCTTGAACACGTGTTGAAGCCCCAAGTCAGTCTGCAAAAAACAGGTCGGTCTCTGCTCATTTCACCCACTGACGTCATCAAGCTTTGATCCCAATAATAGTTGCAGAGTTTTGACGAGCTGACGCTATTTCGTCTCTAGTTTTCACTCTGCGTCCTGAAATAAACAGATGCAAAAGGAAACACAGGGAAAACGTACACATACAAACCATTATGTCTTGTTTAATCAGCAAAACCAGAAAACACAACATCATGGGTGTTGAACAGCAGCAGAGCCTTAATGGGAGATCAATCCAGTCCAGCTGCTTCAAGGTTTAAGATTAAGTCTATTGTCCCACTAGGGCAAGGGTGTCCAGCCCCGGTCCTTGAGGGCCAGAATCACTTTCGATTTGCCCCTGCTCCAACACACCTGATTCAAACTAATGAGTCATTGTACAGAACACCCAGGGATATCAAACTCCAGTCCTTGAGGGCCGGTATCTGGCAGGTTTTTGTTTTTCCCCTGTACCAACAGAGCTGATTCAAATCAAATGGATCCAGAAGCTTCTTGTCAACCTGTTTATTAATTTTGGTCAGGTGTGTTGGAGCATGGAGACAGCAAAAAACTGCAGGAGACTGGCCCTCGAGGACTGGAATTTGACACCTGTGTCATAGGGTGTTGCAGCCATTCAACTTGTGTCAGGTGTGATGAAACAGGGACACACTGAAAACCTGCAGGATTGTCTCCCACAGACTTTGGACACCACTCTACTTTGTTTTGGCACCACAGCTCCAGCCACAGCAAATAAAATTCTCCCATACAATTGATACTCAACCACACAAGTATAAAATATTTTATAGTGTACTAAATTATAATACACACAAATACATAGTAGAACCAGTAATAAAAGTTGTGCAAGTGTTACAAATTGGTAAACGGATTGAGGTAGGGTGTACAGAAATGCTTCTTTAGGAGAAGATGGTCATCTCCACTGTTTACAAGCATGTTCAGACCCAAATTATTGTGACTGGACCAAACAAACATGAACGTCAAAGAGACTTATCCCCATCCTGCATGGCATCAATCACAGTGTTGATGAATTGGTTAATTAACATTATAAAGACGTTTTTAAAAACAAAAAAACTTTTATTCTGAGTTGTGAGCCTGCAACACAGACAAAACTCTGTTTTTTGACTGTCTTTCCATACTAAGAACAATCTTTGTGTATTTCAGTCTTTTCAGCAGAAATCCAGACAAAAAACAGCTCCAGTCTGGACCAGGAGGATCTTCAGGGTCCACAGCCCCCACATATTAAAGTAGAGCAGGAAGAAATCTGGACCGGTGAGGACAGAGAACAGCTTCAACGCTTTCAGGATAATGATATCGCGAAGCTCACATTAAGTCCCGTTCGTGTGAAAAATGATGATGATGAAGATAAACCTCAGTCCTCAGAGCGTCATCACAGCCACACCAAGAGGAGCAGAAACTCTTTGGGAGGACTAGAACCAATCAGGACATCAGACCCACAATCATTTTTACAGCCAGTTAGTGAGAAGTCATCTCCTGATTCTGCTGAAAGTGATGAAAGTGACTGGATACAAAACAAAGAAGTTTTGTCAGGTGGAGAGGAAATTCAGAACAGTGAAGTCCCTGACAGTGATGCAGGATCAACTGTGAAGGAGCAACCCTTTTCTTGTTCATATTGTGGTAGAAGATTCAGCCTTAAAGGAAATCTGAATAGACACATTAGAGACCACACAGGCGAGAGACCTTTCCCGTGCACAGACTGCGATAAATCCTTTAAAGATAGTGGATCTTTAACTGCTCATATGAGGTGTCACACTGGAGAGCAGCCGTATAGCTGCTTGTTCTGTGGGAAGAATTTTAGTGGGAGGGGAAATATGACCAGGCACATGAGGATCCATACAGGAGAGAAACCTTTCACTTGCTCAGTGTGCAATAAAGGTTTTCATGTAAAGGAACATTTAAGTAGACATATGAAATACCACACAGGGGAAAAACCATTCACTTGCTCCATCTGTGGCAAAGGCTGTGCTCAGAAGACCGATTTGAAGAAACACATGCGAGTTCACACCGGAGAAAAACCATTCAGCTGCTCTTTTTGTGGAAAGTGCTGCGCTGAAAAAGGAGATTTGACCAAACACATGCGAGTCCACACGGGAGAGAAACCATTCAGCTGCAACATCTGTGGCAAAAGCTGTGCCCAAAAAGGAAGCCTGAAGATCCACATGAGAGTTCACACAGGAGAGAAACCGTTTAGCTGCTCAGTATGCGGAAAATGTTTTACCGTAACTGGACATTTAAAGAGACACATGAAGTTACACTCGACTGAAGAGTCTTCAGATGTCCATTTAACTAAAGCACAAAGTAGAGTCAACACTAATGAGTCAGGAAAGGCATTATGAGGGATTTATCAGTCATGGGTTTTATGAGTTGAGGAACCACTGCCTCAAAGATGAGTCAGAAGAAAAAACTTGCTAACATTCCCATAATGCAATATTGTGCTGAAGAAGTTTAGACAAAAGTGTAGACAATGTAGTAAAGGGCTTGCAAACAGTGGAATCAACAGTAGACTCTTGATGCTGTAAATGCTAAATCAAGTAAATTTTATTGGTTTTGTTTGTGAGGAAAAACACTTGTCTTCTTATTGTCTTTTTTTTTCTTTTTTGTAGGGGTTGGGTAGCACATAATGAAATACAACACTAATACTTTTACAGTAAATTACTTACAAACAAAAAAGAACTGTCTAAATTGTTACTAAAGAAAATCCAAATATTCATGTAAACAAAACAAACTTTCAAGAGGAAAAATCTAAACTTTTATTGCACTTTGCATCTATTTCTCTCTTGCATTGTTTAATAACACTGATTTACACAACAGCTAGCATAATTACTCTGTTTCTGTTCCTTGTTAGAATTTAACAAAAGTTGAGTGATTTTAGTTAATGGATCATTATGCAAGGCTAAACCTGGTTGTTGATCAAAGATTTGATAGGTGGACATTTCCTTTCTCAGTTTTGTTTGTAAGGTATTGTTGGCATCAAATTTGATGGTTTTTTTTCTTTTTTTAAGTAAAAACATTTTCAGCATTTCCCATGTTGTCTTTTTGCTGTCTTGGTTTGTGACTAAAATATCTACTTATTTTTTATTCATATAATTATCCTAACTGAAAAGAGACAGTGCACAATGCATATATTTTACTTGACATGGCCTAAATCATATTTTCATATGCTGTTCCTGGCCAGAGCCAAATGTACAAGCAAAACAGATATTGAAATTGTGGATGTTTAGATACATGCAGCACTGGCATCAACACAAACAACCTTCTCTGATAGTGTCAACATGTTGGGAGATGATTCACCTGCCTGTAAATGATGAGATTGATGGAACAGACCCAGCTTCCTGTTTGTTAGATTAAAAGTCTTTGTATTTTACACTGGATAACACCATTATGATACAAGCACTGAAATACTTTTTTTTAAATTAGCCAATAAATTTCAATGTAAATATTCTGCCAATCATTTCTTTTTTGTACTGATTACTTTCCCATCATTTTTTGCACCAACCTTTAACATGACTTGCAGCCAATAAATTCTACATTAGGTCATTGTTTCATGAATTTGTAAAATGCCTACCTCTGAACATTTGATATGTTTTTTAAGTCCTATTGTAGATAAGACATTAGTTGATAAAATGTATTCTTTTTTTTAATCCACGTTACATTGAAGGTGCCCCAACTGTTTTAACTAGAGGGGAAAGAAGTGTTGCTGCTTGATGTTGTGGCAGCCATGCTGGTAAAATATGGGCTAAAATGTGGATAAAAGTCTAACAGTGTCTAGTATATCACACACGCACAGCAAAGAGTTAGCAGTAGAAATGTTTTAATGGATGATGTTTCCATGAGCATTATAAAACCATCTGTTCAGTAAGCTTTAATCCCCACTGTTGTACAAAATTATAAGGAAACTGGATTCAATGTACAGCTAATAACTAAAAACTACTTCATCTTACAAACTAGTAAAAGGTGTAAAAGTAACATCAAGGTGGCTTTTAACATAACACACATTCAGTCTTTTTCTCTTTGTTTTGAAGCTCACAAAGTAAATTAAACAGAAGGTGTAGCAATAAGTCTCTAAACTTTGTTGTATGCCTCACAATCATTTATGCAAGGATTCACCAACACACTGGTGATATTTAAGCTCTGTGTACCAACCAAAGCTTTTGTGACACACATCACAGCTGTATGGATTTTCTACAGCGTGGACGACCATGTGAGCCCGCATGCCTGCCTTCTGTGCATACTTCTTACCACATACTGAGCAACTGAATGGCTTTTCTCCTGTGTGAGATCTGATGTGAGTCTTTAGGATGGATTTGTAAAGAAATTCATTTCCACAGATTGAACACAAAAATCCTCGCTTTTCCATATGCAGGTTCATATGTCTCTTATAATGAGAAAGGTGGAGACATCTTTTCCCACATTCACTGCAGCTATATGGCTTATGTTTGCTATCATTTCTCACCTGCCTATCGTTAGTTTTTGAGTCAACAGCTGCCTGAGGTATCCTGTTTGCTTTCCAAAAGTCACTATCAACACTATCATCACTCTCTGGCTGCAGAGACTCTGCTGCCTTGTTATCAGAGCCACTGAGCGCATCTTTGCAATCATCCTTTTCAGATTGTAAACCTGAGTGAGATTCTCTGGTTTCTTTCCAAAAATCACTGATCTCAGCACTTTTAAAGGATTCTGGTCCAAAAGTCTGATCTGAGTTCTTGGCTGCCTCTGGTTGTCTTAAAGAGTCCCTACCGACCTCAGTGTGGCTATAATGATGTGGTGAGCACGGAGGTTTCATTTCATCTTCAGTCTTTCCAGGAACAGGACTGAATGTGAAGTTTGTGATAGCAGTCTCCTCTTTTTCCTCTTTAATCCCTGGTCGCGTTACATCCTCTTGCTTAACCTCCTTCTGTGACTCTGTGTGGAAGGTGTTGTGCTGCGTCAGACCTTCTGTGTAGAGAAAATGCTGAACGGCCGTCTTTGACTCACTACCAGAGACAGTAAAATACTCCGAAGCCTTGTCACGTTTAAACTCTAAACCACTTTCAAGGACTTTCCTTTTTCCAGATTTGTCACCCGACTCGTGTGTTCTTGTCTCTTGCCAGAAATCACTGTCATCAGTATCCGAGTCAGAGGAATCTGAAGTCTCTGTTTCAATCTTTGGTTGCAAATCTCCATCTGGGTTTGAGGATTGTTTAACCCCATGATAAGTGCCCTCATGTTGGCAGCTGAATTCACTGCAGCAAATACAGTGGATGTTCTCCTGGGCTGGACTCTGTTTTAAAAGTTGCCGTTTATCCGTCGAATTGTCACAAAGTCGAGTTGATCTAGTGTGCATTGTGGTGTGTTGATCAAATAATTCTTTGTCACTAAAACATGCTTTACAAACTGGACAACTGAATGAGTTTCCTTCTGAGCGACTGAAGCACTGAGGACAATTAATATCATCCTGTTCACGAGCACTGTCCATATTCTCATTTTTGTGGATTTCCATGTGTTTTATTAGATGTCTTCTCCATGCGAATTCTTGATCACAAACCATGCAGTGAAACTGTGTTTGTAAAGTGTGGCTTCTCATGTGTAAAACTAACGAGTCTTTGTTGCTAAAAACTGCATTGCAAACTGAACATCTCATGTGAGATCTGGTGTGAGAAGTTAAATCCTCTCCTCTTGAAAAACTTTCATTGCATACTGAACATCTGAAGTTTTTCTTGATGGTGTGTCTTCTTCTCATGTGCATCTGCATCTGACGCTTGAGGGCAAACTCTTCATCACAATGAGGGCATCTGAATAGTTTGTTGGCAGCCATCTGTTCCTTGGTTTGACTTTGATAGCACTGCAAAGACTCAAGGGCACAATCGTGACTCACGAGGTCCGACTGCAAACCAAATGATCTCTTACAAACAACACAGCTGAGCAACATTTCTCCTGTATGGACTGATGTGTGTATTGACAGGTGGCCTCCTGTTACAAATCTTTCCCCACACACTGTGCAACTAAATGTTTTTTCCCCAACGCAGCACCTCAGATGTTTTTGCAGAGTGTGGCTCTCTTCAGATCTCTCCGTCTCATCAGAATCACTACTAGTGTCACTAATTGAAGCTTTTCCATTTACCTGAACACTTAATTCTGACTTCAATGATTTTCCCTGCTTGCTAAACTTAAAGTCGACACTGTCAGCGTTCTTAGGTTCACATAAAGTATCAACAAAAGAGTTCAAAGGGTTCTTGGTGCTAACATGCCCTTTTTCACTTAAGAAATGTCTTTTAGTCCTCTGATAAGTGACACCTGATTGATGTTGTCTGGTCTCTGTCCAGAAATCCTTGTCACCGTCTTCTGTTACATCAGAAACATTGAACATATTGTACCTTAATGTTGTTAAATCTCCATCTGTTCCCTCCTCACTGACTGTGTCCGAGTACCTGGTTTCGATTTTATTCATATTCTCATAAGAGCATGTGTGTCTTTTGACCTGAAATCGCCATGAGAATCTTTTGCCACAGTCATTGCAGCTGAATGGTTTTTCCTTGGAGCGCGCAAACATGTATTGCTTTGCAATTTCTGTTTGGGAGAATTTTTCCAAAAATCTTGGGGAGTTATAAAGTTTCTCTTCTTTATGTTTCCTCATATGTCTCCTGAATTGAGAACGAAAATTAAACTGCATTTTACACTCAGTGCAACTGAATGTTTTCCGATGAATTTTCATGTGGACTATTAGAAGTGACCCGGTAGAAAAGGTTTCACCACATTTAGGGCAGATGAATGTTTTTTCAGGATTATAAATACCACCGTGTGGTGACGTTTTATAGCACTTGTGGATTTTCACTTGCGTCGGCCATCTAAATGTGCTCTTACATACACTGCAGCCAAACTGTTTTTCCCTAGTGTGCTTTATTCTGTGTAACTTAAGTTGGGAGATAAAACGAAAACACCTACCACACTCTGTGCATGTAAATGCATCCTTTGCAAGGTGCGTTTTCTTGTGGATCTGCTTGGAGTACCAGCTAGAAAACGTTTCGCCAGCTTTAGGATAGCCAAGAGTCACCTCACGCTCATAATTGTGAAGATCTGATGATTCACCTGTGCACTTATGGATTTTCATGTGGTGTTTTAAACTTGCATTATGCATAAATTGTTGACTACAAACTGTGCAACTTATGGGTCTATGTACTGTATGAGACTTTAGGTGACACAACAGAGCTTGTCTATTATTTAACTTTCTACCACAAAAGGAACATTTGAAAAGCCCTCCTGCATGAATGCTCATGTGAGCATCCAAATTGCTCTTTCCTCTGTGTGTTTTACTAAACTTTGAGCACCAATGTATTCCGTCCTTCCCTTCTTTGTCACTATGCTCGTCCTTGTCAGCATCGTCATCAACATCTGGTTCTGAATGCAGGTCTGAATCTGATCCTCCAGGGTCCACTCCATCGGCATCCATTTCCCTCTGTCCCTCCTGGATGAAACCAAAATTCCTCTTCAGATGTAGAGTAGAAGCCTCTTTATCATTTAACACCAACTGTTGAATGGCTGGAGGAAACATTGAAAAACAGAAATACGAATTATGGGAACATAAATAACTGTAATAATTTGTCAAATCAAAAGAAAAATATTTGACAGATGGATTTGGTTAATTTTACAGCATTTTCTGTCCCTTCTGCCATGCTGCCACCTGGTTTACCCAACATATTATGAACATTTTTAAATGAAAGAAATGTGATTTCATTTGTTGGATGTTAATTTTATTTTATACAGAAAAGGGAGCATCTTGTTCCTTATTACTTCCACCAGCAAGATTATGTTTTTGCCAGTGTTTGTTTGTCTGTTTGAGGAATTCTTATCATTTTTTTCAAAGAATGTATCGCGGTCTAGCATTATTTATGCATTACTTCAGCATGGAACATGATGTAGATACCCCCTGAACATGAAGCTTCAGGGGACTAAAAAGTATTGTTAAACATAGGCTATTTTTCTTTACTGTAAGGAGCATGAAACAATTTGTGTTTTCTTGAAAGAAACACATCAAGTGAGGATGCATTATTCTGGAAACTTCAATGGGAAGAGTTAGTTTCTTTCACATTTCAATAAACTGGAGATTTTATTTTGTTTTATGGGTTTCTTTGATTTAAGTGACTCAAATGGTCATTAGTTAATATTAGAATTACCTAAATTTGTAAGGTTTTCCTCACTGCTACCATAGTTAAATCACCTCACTTACTGACCTTTTGTTATTCAAATCAGGTAGTTTGCATGTTCCTACCCCACCCAGATTACAAGAGCAAGATTTCCCCTAATCTTGGATAGAAAGAAAGTAACTGGAATGAAAGATCAAACCAGTTTGCGTGAGTTGACAGTTTTCAGTGAAGAATTTTATGCAAAATCGCAGCTACCTTACCTATAAGCACAACTGCATGTGAATGCAGCTTTTCAACATTGAAACTGATAAAAAAAAAAAAAAAATTAAAAAATAAAAATAAAAAATAAAAAAAAGAAGGAAAAATAAAAAATCACCGCACCATCATGAACAATGACAGCAACCCACGGTTACGCGGTCTATGAGTGAAGTCCATTAGAGCCAAAACCGCAGATATGAAGGATTTAATAGTATCTGCCTGCCAGAAAAGTTCAGGACTGCAGATACTATTTTTATAAAGAGGTGCAAGACCTTTTTAGCTTAGCTGACAGCTGGATTTTGTGTATTATGTCGGTGTGTGTGTGTGTGACACAGCCTGCATTATCAGGTGTATGTTTTGGAATTCTAATGTTTTTAACTTGAATGTGTAATGATTTATATATAAATATATAGATTCATAATTTATTTTGAAAAGTACTTTGAGCTGCTTGTAAATGAAGAGTGGTGTATAAATAAAGTTTGATAATGGATTGCCTAGTAAAGATTATTTGCAACATCAGCATGATAAACCTGTTTTTAGGTTTCCAGGAGGAAAAGAAAAACCCACCTGATCTCTGCAGCTTGGGAGTGTTTGAAACATAGATATACAGTCTATGTTCTGAAACCACGTCCTTGAAGTTTTGGTGGCGATTAATTCCTTTTGCACATCGTATTGTACTGATCTCTTAAAATGTCCCAAAAACGCGTTTTTGAGACCACTTCAACAGTCGACGTTAGAAGGAATCTTTAAGGTGTTGACATGGGGATTTTATACACAAATCGCAGCTTCACATGCACAAAACTGTTCCATATAATGGTATTTTACTTCCAGAGTTTCCAGGTTTCTTCTGCTATTTGACGGCAGATGCTGGAACCTTCAAACGGAAGGAATTTACCCATAATAAAATCTTGCCCTTCACAATAAAAAGCAGGCAGATGTGCAGGCAGAAGTAAAACATACAATTGCCATACAATACGTTTTATTAATCAAATATTTTATTGTGAATAACGTTTCAACAGTAATGCTTGTGACACAACATTGTAGACAGTTGTGAAACATACATTACCCCACGCTGTAACTTATTGTTGAAATTTGACACGGAAGTTATCATTTATGTATATAAACGTGCTTTGCGAGAGTTACGCGTATATAAATACGAAGAAGTAAGCTTTTGGTTTAGTTTGAATGTAGAAAGCCAGTCACGTTAAGAGATAACATTTAAGTAAACATGTCCAGACTTCAGGGTTTGAAGGCTTTTATTAGTCAGCGGCTCACTGCAGCAGTAGATGACATACTCGGACATTTAGAGAAAACAATACTTGAGTATGAAGAAGAGACGGAGCGCCGCCATCGTGACTTTCTGGATGTGGTTCTAACTGCTGAGATGAAGCAGCACAGAGCTGGTTCGTATTCATTTTGTTGCTTGAACGTGTTGAGGTCATGTCGGACAAGTAGCATATTAGCTGCAGCTGAGTGGGGCTGAATATCAAACTTGACTCTGACCCGAACACTGAATTGTTTAATATTGTCATGGAAAACTAAAGTTCACACAACAAACACTGAGACACCATTATAAAATGTATTATTAAAAATACTGTTAAATGTGGCAGATTTAGAGACTGCGTTTAATTTTGGTTGTCAAAAGTAGGATTTTCTGTATGTAGTATATTAGCAAAGGATGCTTTTGTGGTCATTATTACCCGCAATCCTTCACTCAGGAGGACACTGTTTTTTTTTCTTACCAAGGTTAACCATAACTATAAAGGACGGTGGCCCTGATGTGTCACACTAAAGCCACAACACTCCACAATTAACTTCAATATATATACAAAAGCCAAAACACTCAACAATTATCCACAACACAAAAGTTGCATAACACCTTAACATGATCACCAGAAATGTCTGTTCGTAGGAATGAACAGTTAGTTGCTATTTGGTTTTTTAAAATTTTTTATTTCAGACACAAGTCATATAATTATTGTTGTTTTCCTAGCTTACCTTGTTGATCATATGCAAGAGACTTTAGTCCCACTTCTGATATTATCTGACAACATCTGAATAATCCTGGAACAGGGTTTACTATAATAACGTGTATTTATGCTGAAATGGTTTTCACTGGTGAAATGCGTGTCTTCAAACATTTAAGTGGTTGTTGTATGTTAGTTTTTGTAATATGATTTAAAATACAGTAAAGTCTTCATCCTATGTCATTTTTATTTAATTATGTCATTATAAAATTAATTTACTTATAGACACAAACAACAAATTAGGCTTTACTAATTTTCACAAGGACACTTTTTAAACCAGAGTATTATAATAGAAATAATATTATGTTAGACAGGGGAAAAATAAACTCCTCTTTGCTAAAACTGGTTTGATCTGTTCCTTTGACAATCATTTTCACACCCATTAAGTTTTTAACTAACTTTAGTACTTTAGTGATCATCTCTCAGTGATTGATCAGCAATTATGTCAAAGGTTGTATGCTGCAGCTCAGGAGGAAGAGCAGTCTACCAACGAGAAAATCGTTGGATCGATTTCAGGCTTCTGCTGACTACATGCCTAAATGACCTTTAGCAAGACACTAAACCCACATTGCGTCTATTGGGGTATGAGAGCTTTATAAGTGTTTGTGTGAGTGGGTGAATATTACATACAGTGTTGGGGGGCATTCATACCAGGAAAGTCTGGGAGAAGTTGTCCGATTGGACGGGGATTTATGAAAAATTTTCACACCCTGGTTTGGTTTGATTTGTATTAAAAGTGCACTTAAAGCAGACCAAACCACCTGGACAGTGTCACAGTTGAAACAACAGTTGAAACACAATTTTGCTAGTAAAAATTTCACAAATTAAATATCATGCAGGGCTGCACGGTGGCGCAGTGGTTAGCACTGTGGCCTCTGTGAAGGTCGCTGGTTCGATCCTTGGCTGGTTTGGTCAGTGGCCTTTCTGTGTGGAGTTTGCATGTTCTCCCCGTGTATGCGTGGGTTCTCTCCGGGTACTCCGGCTTCCTCCCACCATCCAAAGACATGCATGATAGGTTAATTGGTCACTCTAAATTGCCCCTAGGAGTGAGTGTGAGCGTGAGTGTGGTTGTTCATCTCTCTGTGTGTGGCCCTGCGATGGACTGGCGAGCTGTCCAGGGTGTACCCTGCCTGTCGCCCAAAGCCGGCTGGGATAGGCTCCAGCTTCCCCGCGACCCTGAATGGAATAAGCGGTTCGGAAAATGAATGAATGAATGAATAAATATCATGCAAGCAGATATTATTTGCTGGGTCAGCAAATAATAATAATGCTGGGTTAGCACTGCAGCCTCATAGCAAAGAAGTAATTTACTGAATAGAGATAAACCACATAACACACTATATAGTGTACTCATTCTGTTGGTGATCCAGACACAAAGCTGTCTGTTTTTTCTCATCGTAGATCACCTACCAGCTGTCACCATGGCAACCACCATTGTTCCAAATTCTATCTAAAGTTTTGAAATAGTTTGGGTTGTATTTTATTCTTTCTGTGAGCATATTTATTTGATAAATAAAGGTATAAAATGAATGAATATGGTTTATTATTAACCTGCTTTGACATCCTTGTCACTTGCACCACTCTGAGCTCCTGCTTGCAGTCTAATGACCATCGATGCTCACTACTTTTCAAGATGCATTGTATCTAATTTTGAGTGCTCTACTTTTTTCTCTGGAAATTTGGACAGAAATTGGCGTGACCACTATATAGGGCACTATTTAGAGAATAGTGTGGACATTCAGACACAGCCATGGTTTCCTCCACTGCAACTTTCTCCCAGTATTCAAAATGCAAAGGGTCAAGAGCGTGATGGGTCTCTGGCCTCAGATGATGGTACAGCAGCCGCTTCATGATCTTTAACACGTGCAATGTCGAGTCAACTGGCCTGAAGTTGTTCTGTTTTTCAGGATGTGGTTTCTACGGGACTGCAAAATTGCTGGAATAAATATAAGATTTATTTTTATTTTATTTATTTATTTTAAAGCTCTAGCTCATGCATCTATATTCTCAAAATTGCTCACTGTGGTGTAAAAAATACACAACTAAAAGAAACTTCTAACCACTACTTGGCATACTTTGTAACATATGTTTCATTTTCTACATTTCAAAGTATTCAAAGCACTTTATAGTAAACTATTTGGTACATTATATAACAGAAAACTGTACAACAAAGAGACCAGGACTGTTGAGCTGCTTGGGTCTGCATTATTAGGTGATGCTTTGGAGGTTTGCAGTTGTGTGATTCAGTATATGTCTAGTGTGTAAGATATCAATTGAGTTTACATTTATATCTCCAGCTGTAATTGTATGCTCTTTTTTTTCCCTTATAATTAATTATAGCACTGAGAAGACCCCTTTATTTCACATTTATTTTATGTATTATAATAAGATGAGGATTTTTGTAGAAATGTCATTATTACATTACAACATCCCTAATTGTGTTTTTAATTTGTTTTACTGGTAAGCTATTTTCAGTCTTGAATTTGAAGTCTTTTTCCTGTGTATGTCTTTCAGTCCTCCCTGCAGACATCCAGCAGCTTTTGGTGGGGAAAGAAGAAGCTATTGTGCAACAGCAAGATAAGGGCTCTAGTCTGGACCATGAGGACCCAACACCAGAACTCATACATATTAAAGAGGAGCAGGAGGAGGATGACGTTACCAAGTTAACATTCAGTCCTATCCTTGTAAAAAGTGAAGATGAGGATGAGCGGCAGTCTTCACATCTTAATCAAAACCAGATTGAGGAGAACATTATTAATTTGGAAGAAGAGGATTGTAGAGGAGTTAAATCAGGTACTGATTACAAGACTTCAGCCTTCGTGGAATCGAAAAATGAAGTTGGTGTTGACAGCAACGCGATCCAGGCGCCTCCCTCAAGGGTAGTTAATGAAATGCCTCTAAATGATACTGGAAGTAATAACTGGAATTCATTTAGATGCTCTGAATGTGGGAAAAGATTTGGGTCCCTCAGTTATCTCAAGTTACACATAAGATGTCACACAGGGGAGAAGCCATACAGGTGTCCTGTCTGTAGGAAATGCTTTTCATGGAGAGGACGCTTACAGAAACACCTGAGAATCCACACAGGAGAGAAACCTTTTAGGTGCTCTGTTTGTGGTAAAATGTTCAGTGAAAGCGGAAATCTCAAAGTGCACATGAGGATTCATACTGGAGAGAAACCATTCAGCTGCACTGTGTGTGGAAAAAGTTACGCGCAGAGGGGGAATTTGAAAATGCATATGGCAGTTCATAAAGGAGAGACTATATTCAGCTGCAGTCTTCATCAGTCTGCACAGCCTCATCACAGCCACACAGAAGAGAACAGAAATTCATTGAGGAAACCAGATTCAACAGTAGACTCTGATCCAAATGGACATTTACAGGCAGGCACTACATGTGGTTTTCATCATGGAACTGGTAACAGTGGAGTTACTGGAAACTGTTTGGGATGTAGTGTCTGCAAAAAGCCGTTCAGCTGCTCTGAATGTGGGAAGAGGTTTGGGTTTAAAGGACAGTTAAAAGCACACATGAGATGTCACACTGGAGAAAAGCCTTTCAGGTGTCCGGTTTGTTGGAAATGTTTCTCATGGAATGGATGTTTGCAGAAGCACATGAAAATTCATACAGGAGAGAAACCGTACAGATGCACAGTGTGCGGTAAAGGTTTTGTTGAAAGTGGAAACCTCAAAGTTCACATGAGAATTCACACAGGAGAGAAACCATTCAGCTGCTCGATATGTGGTAAACGATACAGACAGAAGGGAAGTCTTAAAAAACATCTTGAAATCCACAGAGAGTAGAAATGATTCCAGTGCTTTATAAACGTCTCTGAAACTTTCTAAAGTCAAATTTTCTCTGTAGCCATTTCAATAAAATGACTTGTTGAAAATTATGGAAAAACTTGAAATTCTTATATTTTGGGGGAAAAAAGTAGACCTGAATAAGGTTTCTGAACACATTAATTTTGTTTTCATGCAAGCATTTTATAGCTTTAATCCTTTGGAATCTGTCTTCTGATTTCATTATAGCGTGCCATGAAATCTGAGCAATTTATTACACCATTTTCACTCTTTTAAAAGCAAAAGCCTACAGTTTTTACAAGATAAATACTTTGCTTCCAACTTATTTATTTTCTCTTTCAGATTTTTTGAGTGCTTGTTTAATATTTTTCAGAACTTGAAAGATAATTCTAAAAACTTTGGTAGGTGCAAGTTTTCATTGTTGGACCCATATTAAGCAATAAATAAAGAAATAAATAAAAAACAGTTATATTGTGCCAGATATAATTTATTATACCTGATATGATATGATTGACATGATAAAATTATATCATTGTTATTCTCCACAGATTGAGTTCTTCTTGTATTTTTGTTTTTGCCTGGTTTTTGCCTTGCTCTGTATTCCCATTTAATCCTGCAGCTGTAATATCATATAACTACTGTCATTTATTTGAGAATTTCAACGCAGGACAGTTTTGCTGATTAATTTTCACCCAAAACCAGGAAAAATTGAACACAGCTGAGAAACACAACTGAATATTGCTGTAAGTGTTGGACCTATGATGCACTATATCAGGGTTCACCAACTTATGTTTTAGATTGCCGGTGTCCTTCAGGTATTGAATGTTTTTCCAACTGCAGTGCATCTAATTTAAATAAAATGGATCTCCACAGCTTGTCTAGTTCTGCACGAGACCCCTTCATTTGCAGCAGGTATGTTGCTGCAGGGAAACTTATATCACCAGGACTCCAGCTTTTGAGGACCAGAAATGGTGATCCTTGAACTTGTTATATAGAGGTGTCTGATAAATTGTCCATGGAAATTGCTTGGAAAAGTACTGCAGTGCATAGGAAAAACCATTCTTTTTAATGAAATTAATTCCAAATCAAACTATTACCGATGGAGGAGAGCTAGAAAAAAAAATCACATTTACAGTCAACAGTTACTTTTCAGAGCCCCATACTGCCAGCATTTTGGCTCATCTTTCAGGACCCAAAGAATATTGAGGTCTGGAACTGCAGATATGGGGGGCCGTTTTGGCCCTCCATATCTGTATGTGTGTCAGTATGTGTCGGGATGTCTTTGGAGCGTGCATTTTCGGGATGTTTTGACAACACACCCGGAAAAGCAGCTTTCCATATAAAAAAAGAAAACCCTGCAAAACCACCAAAGATGTATTTTGGCGTCTTTGGAAGTGAATATTCAGATTCCAAAATGCGTGAAAATACGTCTTTGGCAGCCAATGAGTTAACTGCTCTCTGGGTAAAATTGAAGCAGTGCACCTAATGGGCTCTGTTCACAAGCTTCGCAACAAACTTCCAGTTTTGCTAGATACTGGCAAAAGAGTGTCCAGTTTACTTCTGTCTCCAGTCACTTCACAGCGAAATGAAACAACAAAATATGACCAAATATGGTGCCAGGAATGTTTTTAAGCTCCAGAAGGGCATGTGGCTGTAATGACTACTGTTGTAACACTTCCAAGACAGACTCCGTGTGGAGTGGAAACACAGAATACAGATGACGGGATCTTCGGCGACTAAACATACAAAGGTTTGCTGTTGAAATTTTTGAAAATGTTGAGATTCACAATTTAATTTAATATTTTTTTCTTGCCATGCACCAGTGCACTTGACTCAAAAATGCTTTTCAAGTCTTGATAAATGAAGAGGTATCATGGGGCCACACTACTGAGGAGTTGGCACAGATGACTGCTGTCACACTTTAGTAGGAGATACTTGATCACCCTGCTATGCCTTAGTCTGAACACACAGCCTCACCTGATAAGATTGCCTTGTAATTGAGAACTCAAGAAGGTTTTGAAAAACCTGCCTTGCAAGTGTAAGGTATTGTATTCATTACTGTGCAGCCGCTAAAACTTCATCTTTGATCCTGGTTTAAAATGTATTTAGCAAATCAGTGCAACGGCCAATATTCCCTTTTGTCTCAAGTAAAATTTAGGTAATTCCTTAAAACTTAAGGATAAACTGGAGACTATTCCCTTTCTCCTTGGATTATTTTTTATCTTACACTAGTGCAAAGCAAGAATTCCCATTGTCAGAAGGAAGGGAAAAGACATCTTCCATGATAACCTGCTGCCATTGCTTATCAGAAAAGTAGACTGATGTTTTTTTTTGTTTTTAAAACAAGCACAGCATAAACAGGCACCGTGTCGTGTCACTTTGCAGCTCTTTCTTTTGATATACCAACCATGATTTACATGTTTACACCAGCTTGAAAAGAAAAGGTGAGCTGATATTTTCAGATGTCAGAAGAAAATTCTGACATGCATATATATATATATATATATATATATATATATATATATATATATATATATATATATATATATATATATATATACACACACACACAGAAAACATGCATAATTTGTAAGTAAGTAGAAAAATCCAGATGTACAACTAGGTATAAACTGCAGTAGATCATGAACTTTGTAGAAATAAAATGCAGATGTGTAGAATCATGTTCCCAAGTAACATTATCATTTGGATCCATGAACAAATAATGGGTCTGTGCAGCAGCTTGTTGAAAATGTTTGGGTTGCAATTCATTTTCTGTCAGAGGCCTTGTGTATTGTTTTCTTTTTCCCCCTATAACATCTGTATTTTAACTGTTTGCTCTTAATCTGTCATTAAAAGTAAAGTTTTAGCAATCTAAAACAGTCACATTACTTTTTGGTCATTGTAATGTTTGCTGTAACCTTGCTTTCTGTTCATGCTAAATGAAAAAAAGCTTCATTTCCAGTGTGAACTTTAGGAGCAATTACGGAAAATAATCAAAGAAGAAAATGCTTAAGTGTTCATGTAATAACATGGATGTTGTATTCAGTCGTTTGTCAGCACAACATTATATTCCCTTCTGTCTTTAAATACCAGATGTTACTGTTTATGTTTATATTATTGCACATACCTCACTGTATGTATTGACCAGCAGTTGAATATCATTCATATAAAGGTGTCTGTGAGAATAAGTTAAATAGTTCCAGCTCTTGAAATGCAAGGATTTCTCTCAGTTAATTTAATACCTGTATAATTTCAACATGTTTTACTCAAGTTGGGCGTAAAAGACACTTCTGAGTGTCGCTTTGGCGAATTGCGAATACTTTTGGGAATTCTGCGTTTTTTTTTCAGCCAATTATGATGGAAAAATATATTTATTTGTAATAAAGATGTAAATTATTAAAAGGAATCACCCTCTAATCGTCTATCACTATAAATCCAAGTAGATAACCCCAAACATCTGATGACTTTCTTAAGCTTTGTTGACTTGATGCTTCCAATCATTCAAAATAAAAGACAAACTAAAAACAAAATGTTTACTGCAAGTCATTCAATTTTGTAGATTTATCTTTTCGCCCTTACTTAACTGTGTTTTTCTCACTTCAGACTAAACAGAATATCTATTTCCTTGAGTGTTGTCAGTTTACAGAGAAACTGAAGCAGCTCCATCTGTTCATCTGCTGGCCTGCTGTGACATAATTTCTCCTTTTTCCAGTTACCGAACAAAGCTTATCCCTAAAAACATGAAAATGGTGAACGGTGCATCTATAAATCATTCAGATTTACTTTTTTTCCCCTACTGCTTGAGCAGAATTCTTTGGTTGTTGCTTTCAACTGTGCAGACAGTGGCACACAGTCACAATATCTGGCATACAAGTTGTCCTTATTTTTGCAACATGCAGCATTTTAAAAATGGATAAGCTTGAGGAGAGAAAATAAGCACATTTGCACAAGCCTATGTACAGAATTAAATGCATCAGAGGACAGCTCATGTTGTGGGGCTTTTTGAAAAATCTAAGGCCTGAGACAGTCTGGGCATCTTTAGAGGAAGAATAACATAAAAATCAAAAGGTGCTGAGGTTAGAGGAAAAGAAAGAATAAGAATATAGAGAAAGTTTAAGACTGTAATGAGATGCTTTTATAGAATGATAGAAAAGAACAGAAAGAGACAGATTCAGATGATCCACTGGGGTGAGCTCTATAAGTAACAGCCTCAAAAAGGAAGTAGAATCGACACCTAGACAGGATGACACAGGTGTCAAACTCCAGTCTTCGATCTGGCAGATTTGTGTTGTTTCCCTCTACCAACACAGCGGATTCAAATCAAATGGATCCAGCAGCTTCTTGTCAACCTATTTATGAATTTTGTTCAGGTGTGTCGGAGCAGGGATCCTCAATCCAGATCCTCGAGGACCATTCTCCTGCAGGTTTTCCAAGCATCTCAGCTGCAGCACACCAGATTCAAATCAATGTGTATTTTGCAGACTTATGCAGAGCTTGTGTGAGTCTGAGTCTGGTGTGTTCCAGCAGGGGAACTATAAATCCTGCAGGACACTGGGCCTTTAGGACCAGGGTTAAGGATCCCATGATGGCGCATGAAGACAACAAAAATCCTGCAGGACACTGGCCCTCGAGTTTGACACCTGTGGAAAACAAGTGTGAAATATTTTATCTGGAAAAAAAAAAAAAACACAACAGCCAACATTTCAGTGCAGACATTAAAACATCTCACTTTTCTTAAAAGGAATATCTGATTTTGAACCTTTTTTGAGGTGACATCAATGTGACGCTCAAAACACAATTTATTATCAAAATATGCCACTAAAATATGCATAGCTGTCCACTGTAGCAGGGATCCTTAATCCTGCAGGTTTACTGAGTGTCCCTGCTGGAACACATCAGACTCAGAAAAGCACTGCATACATCTGCTAAATACACATTGATTTTTAATCAGGCCTGCTGCAGTTGGGACGCTTGGAAAACCTGCAGGACACCGGTCCATGAGGACCTGGATGGAGGATCCCTGCACTGCAGTACATAATCTATCCCCTGCAGAAAGTTCACACTAAAATAATCATGTTAACACTTGAAGGTTGATAACATTTTTATTTTTATAGCACAATTAATACAACCATGCATTCAAAGGGCTTAATGGTCAAGAGCTAGAAAACAATGACAACCTAAGTGAAATAACTTACTGACAACAACAGATTAAAGCTTGAAGATTTTATAACGTTGACATCAGCTGAAAAAATCATCTCAACTATTTCTAAGCCAATATTTGTGATTCCAACAACACGGGAAATCAAATATTAAAATATTAATTTAACTTACAAACAAGGCTAAATTTAACCTGATATGTTAAAATAATCAACAAACATTCTTCTAAATAATAAATTAAGACCTGAAATAAACAAAAACAGTGAAATCTCATAATTCCAACGGGACTTCAGGAGATGAACTTTGAACAGTCGTCTTATAAAAAGATGACCTTTTTCAAAGTTTCTTTGTTTCAAATGTGAGTTGGGCAGAGGTAGACAGTAAGTTTTGTGGTTTAAGTTTCAGTTTTGATGTCATGTGCAGCGGAAGCATCGAGGGCAACACAAATCCTCGTCTGTGTTTTTCATTAGGCTCTGACAAGTTCACTTTGTACAGTTCATTCATTCATTTTCCAAACTGCTTAGTCTGGTTAAGGGTCGCGACTTTGTAAAGTTAGTGTGGAATATCAGATGCTCTTTAATAAAAAGGTTATTGGTAAACAAATGGATGGGTAACAGGTTGAAGACCAAAATCACTCAGGATTGTTATTGTAATGGAACAGCTGAATGATGCCCTCAGTAAATGAAAAGTACAACCAAAACAAATTATCCAACCACTCTCTTCTGATTAATTATTTCAGCTGTATAATTTGTTGCACTTCAGATTTATGTTGGCTTCTTCCTCATATGCTTGTTCTTGCGAGGACTCACCAAGACACTGGTGGTATTTTAGCTCAGTATACCAGGCAAAGCTTTTCTTACACACATCACAACTGTACTTCCTTTCTGCAGCATGGACGGACATGTGAGACTGCATACTCGCCTTGTTTGTGTATTTCTTATCACAAATCGGGCAACTGAATGGTTTCTCACCAGTGTGTGTTCTCATGTGAACCTTGAGATTTGAACTGGAAGTGGACTTATAACCACAAAGAGAACAAAAATACCTTTCAGTGTGCTGTTTCATGTGAGTCTTCAAATAGGAACTGTAGCGAAATGCTTTACTGCACATTGAACAGCTATATGGTTTCAAGTCATTTACATATTTCGCTCCCCTTTCTGAAGCATCGTGCTTCAGTGAGCTCAAACTTGATTGTGGTTTCTTGTAATCTTTCCAAAAGTCACTGTCAACGCTGTCATCACTCTCAGGCTGCAGAGACTCCAACGGTTTTTCATCCGACCCGCTTAACGGGTTTTTCCAAGAATCTGTTTCAGAGTTCAGACCTGACTGAGGTCCTTTGGTCTCTTTCCAAAAATCACTGTCGGCACTGTCATCACTTTTGAATGACATCGCTCCAAAATCGGGATCTGAGTTTTTCACTGGTTCTGGTCCTCCCACAGAGTCTCTGCTCTCCTCAGTCTGGTTGAAACAAAGCTCTGAAAACTGAGGTTTCTCTTCATCTCCTTCAGTCTTCACAGGGACAGGACTTAATGTGAATTTGGTAATCTCCGTCTCCTCTGGTTCCAGTTTGATCTGAGGAGGTTCTGGATCCTCTTGTTTGACTTCTATCTGTACCTCTGTTTGGTACACTGTATGTGGACTTAAACCCTCTCTGTATGTGAACTGTTGCATATCCATCTTTGTGTCACTCTCAGACACATCATCGTGTTTGACAGAAGTTAAATCAGACTGAGAGTCTCTGGTCTCTTCCCAAAAGTCCCCATGTCCAGCTTTAATGGCTGGTGAAACCTCCTCATCCGTCTCTGGCTGCAAATGCGTACTTGGGTCCGAGGCTTCTGTTTCTCCATAGTCCTCTTCATCAGCTGCTGTTTCCATGTTTTCCTGTTTCTCTTCATTCCCCTCAGTCTGGTCGTGATCAAGCTCTGGCGACTGGTGGATGAGCTTATGTTTAGACAAAACATAATAGGTACAAAATTCAGCAGAACAAACTCTGCACCTGAAGACTTTTTTTCTTTTCTTGTGGACTTCCATATGCTTCGTCAGATGTCTCCTCCAAGCAAAGTCTTTACCACAAACTGAGCAGCTAAACTGCGTTTGTCTTGTGTGGATTCTCATGTGTTGAATTAAGGCGTCTCTGTCAGTACAGACTGCACTACAAACTGAACATTTGAAGGAGTCTTCCCTTGTGTGACATCTGATGTGTACATTTAAATCTTGACGTCTGGAGAATTCTTCACCACACTGAGAGCAGATTAACAGTTTGCTGGCAGTGATTTGTTCTTGATTTCTGCTCTGATGATGCTGAGATGACTCACTAGCACACACGTGACTTACGAGCTCTGACTCCAAGGTGAATTTTCTTTTACAAATAATGCAGCAGAGGACCTTTTCTCCTGTGTGGACAGATATGTGTTTTGTCAAAAGTCCTCCTGTTGCAAATTCTGTCCCACAAAAGAAGCAACATAGTAGATTCTTCATAGCAGAATCTTCTGAATTACTGCCAGAGATTTCTTCTTTTATTTGATTGTTTAAACCTGATTGCAATAGATTGTTCTGCTGACAGGAATCCATGACACTTTCATCCTTGTTGGCGTCAACACTATCCTTCTCTTCACATGCACTCAATTGTTTCTTATAGATGTGTTGTTGTGATGAATTACTACTTGTGTCACCACACACTGACCTGCAACATTTTATATCCAACTCCTCCTCAATATTTTCACTTAGAGGTCCAATAAAGTCTGAATTCTTGTCATATCCACTCGCTTGTGATCTTCTGCAGTCCTCTTCATCAGTTTCTGATTCTCTCTGAGCAGGACAGAGTTCATCGTGACCATCAGTGTGTTGTTCCTCTGGCTTTTCTTCTAACAGCTCTGGGACTTCTGAAAAACACAAATATTGCAGAGAAAAATATTTTTGCATCTGTTTCAATTCATAACAAATACTTTCCTAACTTCATCTCCCGGAGAATTTGAAGTGTTGGTTCATATGTTATCTCATAGCATAAAAATGAACAAGGCCTACCAACAGGTTTAAATCTCGCATGATAAATCCTTAAAAAAAAAACTCAGACTCTTTCTGTCATTCATGTACAAGCAAACATTACTAAGGCATAAAAATTCAAATAGAAATGCAAATATAAAATAAAAATGAAAAATAATCAGCTCTTTTTAAGGTCTTGACAAAGTATAGTATAACCACACTGACTTAGTACGGCTTGCTTTGCATTGTATTGAAAAAGCACAAACTTTAAATATCAATCATGTCCAATCCACTGTGTGAAGCCAAAGTCACTATCAAGATTAAAACACAATTATTTGTGCAGTTCTAACTTAATCCCAGTGAACAATTCAAATTGAGAAAGCGAACGGAAAAAAAAACAAAAACAAAAAACAGTGAGGAACTGCTATTAACCATCACTATTACCAGCAATAAAAGTAATGGTGGGAGCACAGTTTCTTTTTCTGCTCCTGTGCTGCTGACCATCACGTCAGACACAAAACCTTTCAGTTTCACGAACTGTGGTTTGCTTGTTAGGTTGTCATAAATCCAGATGTTGTGAAGGTATCCACCTGAAATTAATTGAGTTTTTTTATATAACAAGGCAGGTTGAACTGTATTAAAAGGAACTGAGAAATAAACAATAATAATAATAATAATAATAATAATAACATTAAATAATGATAGCAGCACTGAAAGTGCTGCCTAATTAGTGAAGCATGTAGATGATGCGACTTCAACTTGAAGCCCATTATGATAAGCAAGCTGTAATCTTTAGATACATGACATTAAAACAACTCCTTATAATCAAATATTATATTGAAGACATCAAAGATACACTATTCTTATTAAAAAGCCTTTAACATTAAATTGTTTATCTTTTTTCTCACCAACATGAAATGATCTCTAATCAGTCTGAGTCTGCTTGAAATCTTTTACTGTTAACAACCAATCCATCTTCAGACAGCACCACCATAATTCTCCACAATTACTTTAATAAGCTATCTTTGCAGTTTTAAAATAATTAATATAAAACTGGATTCAATTTATTAATTTAGGGCCTCTTTGCATATAAATTAGATGCTCACTTTACTTGCAAAACATGGCAAAGCTAATGCCAGGGAGGTACTTTAGCTCGATTGCTGGACAAGACAAGGATTTATTGATATATGTAACAGGACAGAGAGAAAACAAATACTAGATAAATAATCCACAAAGGTTAACTTCCAAAATGAAACCAGATGGCATCTTTATAATTAAAACTTACAGCAGGATGCTAGCCGCAGCTAACAGGCTGTGTATATACGAGTTATCCTTTAATGTAGCTAAGTAATGCCTTTTTATTTTCTTTTTTTTTTTTTTACAAAAAAAAAAAAAAGGAGCGAAATTATTAGAAAAAGAAAGGAAACAAACCTGTACGACCTAAAAGTACTTTCCGTTGTTTGCATAATAAATCCATGTTTAAAATTGAGCACTGGCCACTTTACTCCAACTACATACAACGCGACTTCCGCCGGAAGCGCTGACAACTACTTCTGGTGACCTATTTCAAAATAAAACACTAATTGTGCTTTTATACAGAAATAAAAGTTTTTCTTGACAAAACTATTCTTTTTTCTGGCTTCTCTGAAAGCTTCCATCACATGGACGTTATATATTGAAAAAATGACAATAGCTGCTCTAATGAAATTATTAAAACAATAAATTTAAAGCAGGTGACTAAGTATTATTGACATTGTCAGAAAAACTTCCTGTAAACGAAATGAGGGATCTTGTATTTGTAAAGGAAAGAAAGGGAAACGTTACTTGCTATAGTTTCTTATTATACTACACTTTATATTTTTCTTTCTGTGACACCCACTGATCTGTGATTGTATTTCAGTCAGTGTTATTTAACTTTTAATTCTTTTTCAAATTCATATTTTAGTGGTCTGCACTGGTGGTTAGATTTTATTCAGCTCTGTGTAGGACATCCATTTCCCCACATGATGTGTTCTAAAGCGTCTTGGCATCAAAAAGTTTCAAACACTGTGAAAATGGGGTTTAAAAAGTCTGCTTTGATTCTGCAAAAGATTAGGTTTAGATTTTCGAGCACGCCATACCAGACTGTCAGGACACACCAAGGCCATCCAGTTTCAGCTCTCTCATATAATCAGTTGTTGATGAGCTTTCTTGAAAATACTTGTATTTGTGGACAATGTGATGACCCAGATATTTGACTGTGGTCACCTGCTCGACACCTTCTCCTTTAATGAAGAGGTGATGAAGCTTGTAAACTCTCCTAAACTCCATCACAGGGCTTTTTGTGTTCCACCAAACATGAAGCTCTTCCACCTCCCTCCTATATATGACCTTGTTACTGTTGGATCTACACAAACCTCACAATAACGAGTAGCCTACAATTAGCACTGGTTATAAGTATGGAATGATACATTATTCAAGGGTTTTAGCATTACTGAAGGTGCCTGAGTAAGTGTCCCTTTGCATTGCTTAAGAAAGATGTGACTAAACTAAAAAAAAACAAAAAAAAAAAACCCCAACTTTGAGCTTTTATTCTGAAGGGCAGTGTGAAACAGCTGTGAACCAGAAGTGATTTTCTTGCCGCAACAAAATCAGCAAATCGCGTGTTTTTTTTTTTGTTTTTTTTTTGCATGTATATTTTGGAGCAACTCCATGTGGGTTTCGTAAACGTGCATGTCTGAACGTATTATTCACCTGTTGTCTGTTTATTTTTCCGTTTACTGATTTCATTTCTGCATTTCAAAGTTGCGGACGATAGCTTTGCATGACAGCTGAAAGCAGACTGAGGTGTCGGAACTGAGCACCACATAATCAGAGCGACAGTTTGATGAAGAACAGACTGATACGGAATTAATGGAGTAGGAAAGACATTTTCTGAATAGTGTCTGGTGTCCAGATGTTGAGAGTGATGGAGAAGCAGCGACAAAGTCCAGCAGATGAACCAGCAAACTGTCCATCTGGGAATTATTTACAGCTTTATGGTAACAAAGTTTAGCTGCCTGTGATTTTCTAATTAAACATTTTATTTATGGAAAAGGAGTTTTTAAATCTTCAACATAGCCAGACTTTTTCTCACTTTTTTAAGATACAAAAGAAAATAAAACATCTTATCTCCACCTTGCAATTAAAAATACAACCTTAAAATAACAACAGTAGCAGAATGTATTTATGGGAAGAGTTGACTGCCTGTAGGAAGAAGATATTCAATTTCCTGCTAGTTTTGCAGCTGATGCTTTTACATCTTCTCCCAGATGGCAATTGGGACGCGATGTTCTAAAATAACGTTGTGCTGATTGATGTAGATCAGGGGTGTCCAGCTTTGGTCCTCGAGGGCTACAATCCAACAGGTTTTTGTGTACACCTGCTCAAACACACCTGACCCAATATAATGAGTTATTGTGCTGAAGCTCATAGGCTATTTTATCCATTTAATATGAGTCAGTGTGTTAAAGCATGAATACATTAAAACCCTGCAGGGCAGCAGGCCTTGAAGGCAGCACAACTGATTTACTTCCATTTGGGGGTGGGGGCAGCCACCTATGATTTTGTTGACCTTCTGAACAGTTCTGTTCATCGGTTTAGTTTTCTGAGCACTGCAACCTCCAAATCAGGACATGGAGCCATACTTTAGTGTGCTTTCTTGTTCTTCTAAAATAAATGTGGTTGCAAGACTTAAAACTACCGACATCACAAGAATACTGTCAGTGTTTGTAGATGCATGTTCCTGTTTCCAGGTTTTCCTGAAATCTATTACAGTCTCATGTGATGAGGTTTTAGATTCTGCACCGTGCTGTCAGCATGATACTATGCTGTACATATATAGTACAATGCTTTCTGTTAATGGTGGTAACTGAGCCTGTTGGACCCATATGCTTTTCCATAACATTCTAAAGTAGAGATCTGACTAGGTTGACCCTGGTAGCATATACACATATATACATATCATTTTCATACTGTCACACACAAAACGGGTGGATAAAAATCAGCATGACGCTCAGAAGAACGTAGTTGCATTAAGTAAATACTCACACTGTTAAAACTTTTCTCTTCTAAGGTAATACTGAGAAATGATGTGAGAACATGTTGTCAGCAGGAACTATCATGTCAAACCAAACTTCCTGACTTGCATAAGTCATGAACACTGGTATGCAGAATGGCTCTTTCAGTCACTTTAATCAGCATGTATGAATGAAGGGTGAGCAACATTACAAGTTGTAAAGGGATATTGAACTTTTAATCCTGATCAATTTGTTTTGTGACTTCATTTGGTTGGATAGATAGTGAGGTAAATGACATGGCTGCCTTTCTGTTTCTTGCAGGTGTCCAGCAGCTGTCAGTGATCAATTCAATTCAATTCAATTCAATTCAATTCAATTCAATTCAATTCAATTCAATTCAATTCAATTCAATTCAATTCAATTCATTTCAATTCAATTCAAGTCAATTCAGTTCAAGCTTTATTAAGGACACAGAATCCAGGTCCATAGAAATAGAAAAATAAAATAAATTAAAATAAAATGGAAAAAAGTAAAATGGTAGATACAATAAAAGAACAAGTGCGATGCAAGAATAATTAGAAATATAGGCAGGAGTGCCAGTTTTTCCAGATATTAGATGTGATCCTGACAGAGCCTATCCTAGGACAGACCAGAGCTTGTACAATATCGTTCAACAGTTTCAGAGCTCTGCAAATGAATGCATAAGTACAATGTCTGATCAAAGAGGAGTTTTCTCCCGAGCAGCAGAACTCAGGTCTGAGTCTGGACCAGGAGGACCTAAAGCCCCCACACATTAAAAGGGAATAGGAGGAGGCTGATTCTTCAGGTCCGATGTAAGACTGAAATATACAGAAGATCATTCCTGCCAGCAGCCATCAGCCTCCGGAACAAGACCTTCTCTAGTTAATTATTATTCATTCATTCATTCATTTTCTGAACCGCTTAATCCAATTCAGGGTCGCGGGGAAGCTGGAGCCTATCCCAGCCGGCTTTGGGCGACAGGCAGGGTACACCCTGGACAACTCGCCAGTCCATCGCAGTTAATTATTATTATCTACTGCAATATTGAATTTCCCTTTGGGGATTAATAAAGTATTTTTCATTTCATTTTTCATTTAATTTCATATCACCATGCTCACAATCAGCTCTGTCACTTTGAAGAGTGGACAAGATGAAAAGAAACCTCAGTCCTCAGAGCATAGTCACAGCCAGACTGAGGAGAAGAAAGACTCCTTTTAAAAACTGTTTGGTTTGTAAGGTGTGGCTCGGTTAGGCCTTAATTTTGAAAGCGGAAGTTACGGCATCACTAGCGGAAGTTGTTTTTTCTCAGAATATCACACAGAGTTCGCATCCTTCTTCTGTCATTGTGTTTAAACCAAGTGTTTATTTAGACGTTGGTATGTCTTTAAACGTTTCTGTATCGACTTCGCGCTGTTCACCATGTTCGTTGAAGTTATTAAATTATATGGCTCGTCTAGTTAGTAACAAAGCGTTAGCTTAGCATGTTAGCACCAGGTAAACAGACGATGACTGAACAACATGGGACCAGATCAACACTGCTGATGGAGAACAGGCTGTCTGGGGCTGATCATGTGTAGAAAATATTATCCTGCTGTGTTTGTGTGAAAATGTCCAAAGTCCGGATGCTGAGACCACCTGACAGTCCAGCTGGAGAGAGGCTGCTTTCTCAGCTATGTGGTAACCTACATGCTAATTTTGTGTATTACTGACCTTAATGATGTATTTAAAGACAACAAACATGTATGTTTATGGATGTAACCCTTGAAAGTCCCTGACCTAAAAGGTGTTTCAGAGCTGCCATTGAGGAAAAAAAAATGCCAGCAGAGATCTGCAATTCATGATTTTCTAATATATGCTAAATCTGGATCTATTAATACTTAACAAATAACTATTCTTATATGACCCTTATTGCTTTTGCCCAATACCAAGGTGCCTCCTGTGATTCAATCACAGCCAAATTTAGGCATACACATATACACAACTACAGTAGTAATGTGTAGATTACACATAACTACTATGTATGTGTCTTTGATGTGTTTTCCAGATGCACTGTGTGACGAAAGAAATAACATTTGTAACCATTTTACAGTCTTTTCAGAAGATTTTTAGGCTGAACAGTGGAACAGTGGTTAGCACTGTGGCCTTACAGCAAGAAGGTCACTGGTTCGATCCTTGGCTGGGGAGGGGTTTGGTCAGTGGCCCCCACTGTGTGGAGTTTGCATGTTCTCCTCGTGTATGCGTGGGTTCTCTCCAGGTACTCCGGCTTCCTCCCACCATCCAAAGACATGCATGTTAGGTTAATTGGTCACTCTAAATTGCCCCTAGGAAGGAGTGTGAGTGGTTGTGTGGCCCTGCGATGGACTGGCGAGCTGTCCAGGATGTACCCTGCCTGTTGCCCAAAGCCAGCTGGGATAGGCTCCAGCTTCCCCGTGACCCTGAATTGGATTAAGTGGTTTAGAAAATGAATGATGAAGATTTTTATCCTATGTGATTATAGAAATAACATTTGTGACCATTTTACAGTGAATCTTTTGATGCTCATCACTTAAATCATGATGACAAATGGGACATTGGATAAAAATCTATTGGACAGAATGAACAGTTGATTTCTTTTTATTATAAAATTCAGGGTTGATCAAATGTATATGTCAATATATTCACTGCTGGGGAAAAAAGGAAGTGTTTTTTTAAAATAAGATGTTAAGATACCTGTGTTTTTGTTTCATGCAGATGTCCAACAGCTGCTGGTGATCAAAGAAGAGTTTATTCCTGAACAGCAGAACTGGAGTTCCAGTCTGGACCAGGAAGACCCAAAATCTCATATTAAAGAGGAAGAAGAAGAGACTGATATCGCAGAGTTCACTGTCATTCCTGTTACTGTGAAAAGTGAAGATGAGGAAGAGACACCTCAGACCTCACAACTTCATCACAGTTGGAATGAGGCGAACAGAGACTCACTTGGAGAACCAGAAGCAGAAGACAAATCTTCAGAGACTGATGTCAGCGATGGAAACTGGGAAGAGAGCAGTGAACCTCAGTCAGGTTTGAAAGACAGCAAAGTCACTGAAGGTGACGGATGTGACAGTAAGAAGTTACACAGCTGCACCGAATGTCTTAAAACATTCACACGCAGAGCTAATCTGTTAAGGCACAAGAGCATCCACACGACAGAAATGCCCTTCAGCTGCTCCCTTTGCAAGGCATCATTTAAAACCAAACGAGTTTTAATTCAGCACAAAGAAATTCACAGCGACAAGAAACCTTTCAGCTGCTCCGTCTGTGGACGATGCTTTAGAAGGAAAGACTGTTTAACTCATCACATGAGATGTCACACAGGAGAAAAACCTTTCAGCTGCGCCTTCTGTGGGGCAACTTTCAAATGGAAAAATGCTTATATGGAACATACAAGAATCCACACAGGAGAAAAACCTTTCACCTGCACTGTTTGTTCAGCAGCTTTCAGGCGAAAACAGGATTTTGTTGAACATTCAAAAATTCACAGTGGTAAAAAGCCTTTCAGCTGTTCAGTCTGTGGTCGAAGCTTCAGCAAGGTGGCGTATTTGACTTGCCACATGAGATGTCACAAAGGAGAAAGACCTTTCATCTGCTCCGTCTGTGATGCGGCTTTTCAGAGGAAATACACTTTAGTGCAGCACATGAGAACACACACTGGAGAGAAGCCTTTTGGCTGCAGTACCTGCGATAAAAAATTTAGTCGCATGTCCATAGCCAAAGCTCATCAGCAGCACTGTCCAAGAATCTGCAGTGATTTAAACCAAGTGTGAACTTAAGCTGTGTCTCAATCAACATATCTGTGCATTTGATTATACTAAAATATCATTCTAATTGCATTTTTTTATTATAATCTGTTACAATAACCCTTAAGTAATGCACTATTTATTTATTCGTTTATTTATTTATTTATTGTCTGCTTGAGCAAATATAGAAGCTGTTTCTGAAGGACATAATGGTAACATTACAGGAAACCACACAACTCTGCTCTGTCTAATTTTGACTGTTCTAATGAACAATGTTGATGAAACTGAGGAAGAGGTGCTGCATACTGAAACCACATAAGAGGTTTATTTATTTATTTTTTTAAGCAGCACAGTGGATAGTTCAAGCAACAGATTAAAAGTCTGATCTGTTTTGGGTAAAAACAATAAATGAAAGAAAATTTGAGTAAGAAAAATATAGTAAGAGTCATGCTCTTAGGATTGGGAATATTTTTGTACACTTGTATTTGAGAATTTCAGAATGTCAGGACTGATCAGACAGGTAAGTCTTTGTGTCCGAGTCCAAAATTGATAAATTCAGATCAGAGCTAAACTCAGTAAGAACCCCCAACTTTTACACAGTCATTTTAAGTGGAATTTATTCTAATGAATTTTTTCTCATTGCACTCAAAGGCAAAATATTGCCAAATTTTTAACCAGAAAAGGGGCCTCACAGACATTGGGTTTATTTTCTCTTTCCTTCTATGTTGTACAAAGAGCATTAAGTATAGAGAGTGCTGCATCTGAAACAAGGCAATTTTACTGCTGCAAAGGTACATCTACAACTCTGTTGTAATTATTGTCAAATCTATAGAGCCAACAAGGAGATATAATATTGTTCATAATGGCCCAATTTCTGAGATTTATGTAATTTAAAATGTCACTGTCATACAAAAACTTCCAAATGTTGGTGATGAAAATCAGCAACTGGTCTCAGACACTGTAGTACATATGCCACGCCCGTACGTGACACAAAAGACCAGGCGCATGCGCATTAACTGATGTAAACAAAACACACGAGGATTTTGCCCAACATTAGCAAACACTAACAAGAATTGACAGGAAGGTGAAAAGAAGAAGAAAACCCCGCTACTCAATTTCTGGCAGGTAAAATCTCTGTTTTTATGGCTTGAATCCACCTTAAAAGGGCATGGGGGTGGTTGTAAGTAAATTGTTGGTCGAAGACCTGTATAATATGATTCTCTTTTATGAACTGCAGTCATATAAGGTAAATTATTTGCTTTATTAATCAATATATGCTCTAAAATCACTTTCTGGCAGGCAAAATCTCTGTTTTTATGACTTGAATTCACCTTAAAAGACATGGGGGTCGTTGAAAGTAAGTATTTGGTCAAAAACCTGTATAATATGATTCTCGTCCATGAACTGAAGTATGAACTAAAGTCAAAATATTAATTTTATAAGCAATATATGAGCTGTAATCACTTTCTGGCAGGCAAAATCTCTGTTTTCACGGCTCAAATCCACCTTAAAAGGAAATGGGGGCTGGTTGTAAGTAAGTATTTGGTCCAAGACCTGTATAATATGATTCTCTTCTATGAACTGTACACATAAAGTAAAATATTAGCTTTAATAAGCAATATATGATCTGTAATCAATTTCTGGCAGGCAAAATCTCTGTTTTTATGACTTAAATCCACCTTGAAAGGGCACGGGGTAGATGTAATAACACTTGAAATCAGGCTTTTTGAGGATCTTTGAAGATTCCACATTTTATTGGCAAAAATACACCATCATTGATTGTTTATAATAATTCATGGACATCATTTGAAATGATACTGTAGTGTTCTCCACATAAATAAATGAATAAATTACATTAATTGGTCTTTACATCATAAATGCAAACAAGCATAAATCAAACTCATAACCAGAAGAGTGAAGCAGCAACATGCGTGAATATCGTTTCTGTTCAGCACATTTCTTCGTTGCACTTGTTAATCAGTTAAAGCACTAACGTGTAGCAAAAACATACTTTCTTTGTTAAAATTGGCCCGATGTCACCGGTCATGTCGGTTTTGCAGTAAGAGGAAAAGCAGCAGATATGAGACAACGAGAGAATCTGAGCGACACGGCTTTAACAGTCAGCTTGTGCGCTCCCGTGGCTGTTTAATCCATTTCTGGGAGACAGTCACTTTATGGCACAACACCTGTTAGTGATCTGGGCTAATGCAATACAGTAAATACTGGACAAAGTTAATTCAGGTGACTTTTTCACTGTTAATTACTCATCAGGCCAAAATTGCTTTTCATCATTTTTCACCATTCTGACCACAATGGTGCTTTACAACTTTGTGGACCAGTTGTCACACACAAACATAAATTAGTGTTGCGCAATGTATAGCAGAATTGGTAATAATGAAGTGGCTGATTGTACTTGTTTAGGTTTTGTATTTTTCGATGACAATAAAAACAAGGTAGCAAAAACATAGCTGTAACCAAGTTTATTCCAAAACCAGTGACCTTCTTGCTGTGAGGCCACAGTGCTAACCACTGGGCCACCGTGCAGCCCTGACATGATTCAGGGATCTTCAATGTTCAAAGGAGCCTGAAATAAACTCAGAGGTGGGAAAGGAATCTTTTCTTCCCGTTATTGAAGTGTACTGTGACCTTGTATATAATATTTGTTTTGCTCAGTAAAAATGTCAGTAAGGTACACTACTAAAATAAATAAATGAAATAAAGGGCACATATAATCATAAAACTCACTCAGTGGCCAAAAACCATGATCCTGTCTTTGTTCTCTGAGGTTGAGTTTGGGTCATGTTGGCATGTTGCCACTCACCACTAGCGGTAACATGTAGGTTGCAAACACTGCCTCATTAGTTGATGTTGAAGTGCACCTGATTCCAGGAGGGCATATCAATGCGCGCTGTGGCTAAAACGTTTGCTGCATCTCCCAGAACAGTATCGGGAGCATAAAGGAGATAATGGGAGATGTGACAGGACAATGCAGCAGGACCATGATCTGATTCTTTGTGCAAGGAAGAAGAGCACTGCCAGAGCCCTACAACACCTCCGACAGGCCACTAATGTGCATTTTTCTGTGAAGACTGAAACACTCCATGAGGGTGGTATGATGGGCCTAACCAGTAAGCAAAGGTCCCACTGGTGGGGATAAGAGAACGTTCTGATACCTCCAACATTCTCCAGCATAACCACTTTGGCAGTGAGTCAATAACGGTCTGTATATCCTTGGAAGGCTGCACAGACCTCCATGTGCTAGCCAGAAGTTCCCTGACTGCCACTAGGTACCAGCATGAGATCCTCAGAACCATTGTCAGACCATATGGTGTCACTGTCGGACCTGGGTTCCTTCTTATGTAGCTGGAGTATGTCAGCTGTTCCTGCATGATGAAGGCATGATTGATATGGACTGGTCTGCCTGTTCACCAGCCAGAATCCAATTGCGCACCTCTGGGACATCATGTCTCGTTCCATCCACTGCATGTTGCAGGCATCAAATTCAAAATGAGTCAATATTTACCAAAATACACCAAGGTTTAATTTGAACATCAAATACCTTGTCTTTGTAGTGTATTCAGTTAAAGAGGTTCAAAAGGATTTGCAAATCAATGTATTCTGTTTTTATTTACGTTATACACAACTTGTTGGAATTGCGGTTGACACTTTTCATGGCAAAGTCAGTAACATCTGATAATAAGGTACTTAAATCTTTGGCAATAAGTGACTTTATGTGTAGCACGCTATCAGTCTGTAGCTTGTTTTCAGTGCATCCAAATCACTTGCAGAGTTCTATTTAAAATATACTGTTGTAATACATTTATTAGACATTTGTTATTCAACATCATCTCTGTCATGGCAAAGAAGATGTCTCTTCATTAAAACACCCTTTTCTTTATCTTTTAACTGTCTACACCATTTCTCACCTGTCACCTGTCTACACCATCTCACCTTAAAACATATAGTGTAGTGAGCCCTTATGGCAACCAGATGGAGCTCCAACAGAAGGTTAGCTGGCTCTGAATGCTCCCAATCACTAATAAGTAAGAGAAACCAGGTGTGTTTGTAAACACCAATGAATACTTGGGTGAGCACAGAGACATGGCTGGTGAGTTTGGAGTTTTCATTTAAAGTCTATTTTTGAAATAATACATTGAGTGAACTTGATTCTAAAAGTCTTTTTAAGTTAAAAAGTTAAAAGTTAAGTTATTTATAAGAAACTAAAGGCCTGTGATGCCATGGGTAAATTGTTTGTGGGTCACAGCCAGCAACATTATTTGCCTGATAGAGTGGGAGAGGCTATGTTTATTTTGGCTAGTTATAAATATGTATCTTTAGTAACTTAAGTACAGTAGTTAAAACAGTACGAGCTAAAAACATTGTAAATATGATTTGTAAACATTGTAAACATTGGAAATATTTTAAAAAAAGATGGTAAAAGACCTGAGGTTAAAAACAAATGTAAATTGAAATATATAAATACTCTGTTTAAGCTAAGAGCATGAATGCATGAATGATTGGCTAAAAAATTGCTTGAATTTAAGTTTAAAACATTAAACTTTAAGTTTAAAATGTTAAACAATTAAAAATTTAAATTAGATAAAAACATTAAGATTATATATTAAGACAGAATTAAAATCAATCTGATTTCATGACTAAAATTTTTATGCTTTCTATTATTTAAAAAGTTTATAAAAACACGTACAGAAATAAATACACAGTTAAAAATATAAATAGAAATATATAAATATGAGGTAAAAACAATGAGGTAAAAACTATTTTCTAATTTTTCCTATTTAATTTCTTTAAGGTTTTCAACCTGCTGAAACTTCAAAATAAAGTTTTCAAAGAAGCTGAGTTGGCCTCGCGTCCTCTGTTGCTCTACCAGTCCTATCAAGCGGGACAATCATTTTTTTTAACACAAGCTTGACAATCTCTTCCCACAAAAGGTAAATCCAAACCTCAGATAATTATCTGTATGTTCTCAGGTCATCTCTTGTCTGGGCTTAGTCTCATCGGCTAAAAAAATCACCAGCAGATGTTGCCTCTTGCATATTCACCAGTGGTTTCTGATGGGATGGATGTTTTTCTTGTGTTTGATAAGATTTTATGGTTAACTTGCAAAAGCTTCCATTTTCTGTCAACAGTGTCCATAAAGTTGTCATTATACCAAACTGATCTGAGTAGTTGATCACCCCCCACCAACAATCGGTCTGTTTTATTTATTTTACATAAGAAATCTTCTTTTTAAATAAGACTGGTGCATTCATGTTTGTGTTTTACATTTGTTCTCACATTTATTCTTACCATTTTTATTAAAGAAGGAAAAAAACAGCTGCCTGTAAAATAAGCTGAAATTGACTAAAGTAATAATAAATAAAAGTTTTTTGAAAATCAATACATTATTTTCTAAATCTGGTTCAATACAAATATTTCTTTTTAAAAGCAAACAAATAAGATAATTTATCACATATTACATCAGTCATAAACTAATATTTTGTTGAACAATCCTTTAATGTTTCCGCTACAGTCAGGTGTTTTCTGTTCCTCTCAGTCAGACTTCTGCACCTGTTGACATGTATTTTGTCCCACTGTTCAACAAAAAAGTGCTCTAATTTGTTCAGGACCAATTTGTTTGTTTTTTCCTTCTTTAACTCAATTAAATGAAAAAAACAATGTCTTATATTACTAAATTATATTTTTGCAGATTTTTAGTTATTGTTCCTTTTTTAAGTCTCCAGTTATTTGAGTGACTGTTGTAAATTCAGCCTTTTCTTTAATGAAAGGATATGAATACATATGAGCACAACTGTACATATTAGACAGCTGGTAACTTAGTGTCTCAGCCAACCACAGGGAGCCTGACAGAGACAGCATGCAATGCTTTGTGATGATCACACAAGTAAGCGGGGTGGATCCTACTCCTTCTGTGCAGGGGGCTTTAGGGAACTGGTCTAACTGGTCTGCGGTGGGTAAAGTGGTATCCAGCTTGACATAGTCCCTGTGTCACTGAATGTGTGCAGTTCTGACTGAAATATAATCAATCTGTTTAATTAATATCAATGTACACTTATATTTCTGATTTAAAAGAATTATATATACATATATGAGAATTTAAAAAAAAATGAAATTAGAGTAGTACAAAAATACAAAACAAAAGAAAAAGCATCGCAGCTCTTACGTTGAAGGCTGGTCAGACGACCATCGCAGCCCACTAAGTTATTTTCACGTCGCAGCTGCAGCTATGAAAACACACTCCAGCATCCTTCTTTCGCTGTGTTTTTATCTCCTGTATGATCTAAACCTTCTATCTTCTGCACCATCCTTAAGCATCTCAATGGACTTTGTACTCTATACACAATTTATGAATCTGTTTAATTAAATAATGGGCTGCAAAGCGTTAGCTTAGCTCGCTAGTTAGAGGCGCAGGAAGTCCTCAGCACGTCGACTCAAGCCGTCTGTTTGATGGAGACAAGACTGCTACATGACGGAGTCTGTGGAGAACAAGTTGCTGCTGGGATTGTGTGAAAATGTCTGAAATCCAGATGGTGTTGGAGAACAGACAGCTAACTGTAGAGGAGAAACCAGGCAGTCCAAGTGGAGAGCAGCTGTTCTCTCAGCTTGGTGGTGAGCATATCCTTATATTTAATAATTTCCATATCATTTGATAAAGATCAAGTCTGAAATCGATCCTATGCACGAATTGCAATCATGAATGGATATTTGCCTCTAATATTTAACAGAGCAAAGTGGTAGTTTAACATATACTGTGTACATTTATATGCAAACAAATGAATGTGCAACAGCTGTGTGCAGCACTTAGTAACTTACGTGCAATAAAACATGAGCAAAACCAGAGGACTTTACAGTTTATTCTAGCTATATGAAGTAGACCATGCTCACAACCTCTGTCAGATGTTTCAGAGTCTGATGGCAGTGTGAAATAGTCCATCCTGGGGCTTTTGTGGTTCCTTGAGGATGGACACAGCTCTACTCTGGACTATACAGTCGTAGATACAGTAGTAGTGGAGGCATTCAATTCAATTTAATTCAATTCAAATTTTTATATATATATATATATATATATATATATATATATATATGTATATAAAACACAACCTCCGTTGACCAAAGTGCTGAACAAAATTAAAATAATATCAATAAAACTATCTTTGGTTTAAAAGAAAATACAATCTGGACAACAGGTAAACACAGTAAAATCAGGTAAAAAAAACAAACAAAACCCAAAACAATAAAAAAAAAGTAAGAAAAAAAAATCAGTAGACAAGTAAATAAAAAAAATGATAAAAAGCTAAGTTTTAAATGCCTCAGAAAGTCATGATGGTCAAGATGCTTTCAACGGTACTTTAAAAGCCTCCTCGGGAAGTACAACCTCTGCTAAGCCCTCTTAACCAACCTGGTGATAAGTGTCCAAGTGAACTCTCCCCTAAAGTAGACATATACAACTGCTTTCCTCTCAACTTCAAGCTCCTAAATGACCACTGGCCAATAAGGTCTCATTCCTCATGTCCGATGTCATCTTTTTCATCTTGTCTGTTGAGAGTGAGGTTGTTGTCCTCATGTCATGACAGGAAACTGTCCAGTTCTCTCCTGCAGGCCTCGTCGTCCCAGCCAGTGACTTGTCCAAAATAGACAACAAGACCCAATTGAAAAAAAAATGGGAGAAATTTAAACAAATATGCTAAAATAAAATAAATCATTTTTTTCACAATATGATCCAGTATGTTTTATTGAAGTAAACTGTGCAGGCTTTGACATGAATTGTTTCAGACATATTATCTTTCCAAATGACTGAAATATCATTTCATCATCATGATAGAGCTGTGAAGATATGTGCAAATACAAATTTCTGTATTACAGTAACTATCTTGCTATCTAAAAAAAATTCAACATGTATCAAAAACGGAAAAAGCAAAAATGACAGTTTTGTACAAATAATGTTATATTTCCTTTATGGGTCAATCTTAAACGATATTGTTTTAGCTATTTTTATTTTAAAAAATATATACTATATACGTATATATACACAGTTGGACTTTAAGTACATGTCTATAACATTTAAATAATGTTTTGCATGACTATAATAATCATAAGGACTGATCGGGGAATGATCTGGATCTGGAATATCTGGTGCCACATGTTGGAGTGTATTTTCAGTGTCCTCAAGTTGAATTATGCAGAAGCAAAAAACTAGATCTTAACATTTTTTATGCAGAACAATAAAACACATCGACATTTAGAAATAAGATTTCATGTGTGTAATCCATGCATGAAGGGATCAAAGACAAAGTGGAGTCATTGCTAACTTTCTAGCATTCATTTTACTGACTAGTTAGCAACGGAGGGTTGATTCTCATTTCAGCTGCATGTCATCTCTGCTGTGTTCATTCAGGAGACTGCAGGACTCTTGTCTGTGGACAGTTGAAACGATGGAGCCAGGGCTCCCTCTGCTAGACATGTCACAGTCTTGTTAAATTTAATCCAAAGCTTTGCTTGCATTATTTGGTTTGCCAAATGATTTTATGTTTATATAATGAATCTCTTCATATATGCTGCTGCTGGTGTACAGGACCAGTCAAAGGTTTCAAAAGCTTTGTCTAATAATGTTAATCTTAAAATATAAATAAGTACATAAATAAGTACTTGTGTTTTATACAGTGTGTATATGAGTAAATATTGGTTTTTGAACTAAAAATTTGGACTTATAACCAGAAATCCGACAGAAACTGTGCGTTATGGCTTAATGTTAAATGTTTTGAGGATGTTTTACTTCGAGGCTCCAACTTTAAACACCACCGAGCAGAAGGATTTTTCATGGCCGAATTGGCAGATGAAATAACCCTTCAGAGGAGGCAGAAAACAATAAGGGCTTGGAAGTCTTAAACTCTTCTTACATAGCAGTTCAAACTACAAAAACACTACTTTGGTAATTCACACACCAAATATACATGGCGATATATCTTGCCTGCTCTAGGATTTATATCTACACATTGGATAAATTGTCTGACTACGTTGTCTGTCTTAATCAAACTTCATCTATAACTTGTCTGGTTTTGTGTATCCTGCAGATGTCCAGCAGCTTTTGGTGATCAAAAAGGAGATTCATCCTGAGAAGCAGAACTCGAGTCCCAGTTTGGACCATGAAAATCTAAAACCCCCAGAGGTAAAAGAGGAACTGGAGGAGGCTGATATAGTAGAGTTTACTTTCAGTCCTGTCCTCATAAAGGGTGAAGAGAATGAGGAGAAACCTCAGTCCTCACAGGTTAATCACAACCACACTAAGGAGAACAAAGATTCTGTGGAAGAACCAGAAGCAGATCCAGACTCAGATTCTGAAGACAACACTTCTGAGTCTTCAGAGACCGACATCAGCGATGGAAACTGGGAGGAGAGCAGCGAACCTGCATCAAGTTCAAACTCCGTGAAACTTTGTAAAGTTCCTGCAGATGATGCAAGATGTGATCCTAACACGAAAATACACCAGTGTACTGAATGTAGTAAATCATTTGAATACAGGTCACGTTTGTTAAAACATATGAGAATCCACACCGGAGAAAAACCATTCAGCTGCTCCGTCTGTAAAGCAGCGTTTACATGGAAACACTCCTTCGTGCAGCACATGAGAATCCACACCGGAGAAAAACCTTTCAGCTGCTCCATCTGTGGTCGCAACTTCAGGAGAAGGGAAGGTTTAACGCGACACGTGAGATCTCACGCTGGAGGAAAACCTTACAGCTGCCCCGTCTGTAACGAAGCTTTTACATGGAAACATGATCTGGTGCAACACACGAAAATACACACAACAGAAACGTTCAGCTGCTCTGTTTGTAAGGAAGATTTTATATCAAAACACAATCTGGTCCAACACATGACAATCCATTCAGGAGAGAAACGTTTCAGCTGCTCGGTCTGCGAGGCCGCTTTTACACGCAAACACTCTTTTGTGCAGCACATGAGAATCCACACAGGGGAGAAACCGTTTACCTGTAGCGCCTGCGGCCAGAACTTCAGCAGAAAAAAACACCTAACGCGTCACCTGAGATCTCACGCGGGAGGGAAACCATTCAGCTGCTCCATCTGTGAGGAGTCTTTTACGTGGAAACAGGATATGGTGGAACACACAAAAACTCACATAAAAAAAACGTTCAGTTGCTCTGTTTGTAAAGCAGATTTTACATCCAAACACAACTTAGTGCTACACATGAGAACCCACACGGGAGAAAACCCCTTCACCTGCTTCGTTTGCCAGGCAGCCTTTAAGGTCAAAACCAATTTAGTGAAGCACATAAGGATCCACACTAAAGAAAAACGTTTCAACTGCTCTGTTTGCAAGGCAGCTTTTAGATCGAAACACAATTTAGTGCAACACATGAGAATCCACACTGGAGAGAAACCTTTCAGCTGCTCCATTTGCCATCGAGGCTTCAGCAGGAGGGAAGGAGTAACCCGTCACATGAGATGTCACACCGGAGAAAAACCTTATGCTTGCTCCGTCTGTAAGGCAACTTTTAAATGGAGTAATGCTTTTGCTGAACACACAAGAATCCACACAGGAGAAAAACCTTTCAGCTGCTACGTTTGCACGGCTGCTTTTAGAAAAAGAAACAGCTTATTGCAACACATGAGAATCCACACAGAAGATAAACCTTTCTGCTGCTCTGTTTGTGGTGTTGCTTTCAGAAGGAAACAGGATTTGGTGTATCACACCAAAGTCCATAGCAGCAAAAACAATTTCAGATGCTCCACTTGTAAGGTGGCTTTTAAGAGGAAAGACAGTTTAGAGTGTCACAAGAGAACCCACGTAGGGGAAAGGTCTTCCAGCTGTTCTGTTTGTAAGCTGGCCTGTAGAACCAGGAACAATTTGAAGACACATATTGGACTTCATGCTGGAGAGAAGTTGGACAGCTGCACAAAAAGATTAACTCAGCTGCCAGAGGTCAAAGTGCATCAGCAGCACTGTCCAGAAAGCTGCAGCGAGCCCAGCTGAGTTGGCTGCTACTAGTAATTTTTTAAAAAAATGGTAACGTGAGATTCCTACCCTCTTTTCTTAAAATAACTAATCCTGATAATTCTGCAACAAGCTGCACAGTCCAGAACACCGCTCAGTAGATGCACCCACTCTATAGGTCACCCATACATATGGGTGACCTATAGACCTATATAACAGTTTTTAGAACCTTGTAATTGAAAATATTACAGATAATTTATTAGATATTAACACAGAAATTATGCTGCTTTATAAATGCAAATTTTCAAATTCAAGTAAAAGAATGCTGTTTAACAAAAGAGATGGCGATTTAACAAAAAGAAAATGGAAAAAAAAATGTAGTTTTTAAAACATGAAGGAGAAAACCCTGCTGGAGCATGTCATCACCGATCAATTAGTCAGAATTGATTTTTATCAGGTATGACCCGATTGGGGGATTGTTGAACCGACCTGATTCATGGTGTCTTCCACCATGAAGCACATATGCAGACACCAAACTGAATGTCACTTTCCATTACCTTATCCTCTACAGTAGAGGGAAATCTTAGTCTTTCTGTCCTGGAAAGGCGTCCTCAACCATTTAATCATGATTTTTTATGGTTTTTTTTTTTTTAGCATTTGCACTTACAGAGCCCTTTTAAGTTCATGCAGTTTCAAAGACTAACATCTGAGTTTGGAAGTAACGAAGGTTTGTTCCTTTTATTTACTTAAGCAGTTATCTTAAACATTGTTGTACAGATTCGTATAATACACACTCAGAGGTTAGGTGGAATAAGTGTAAAAGCAACAAACAATTGCTGTACATGTAAGACCTCCGTCAAGACCTTTGTAAAAATAAAAGTGGCTCTTTAAAGAATCTCAAATAAAAACCACATTGTTTTTGTGATTCCATGTATTCTATGGGAGTGTTTGCATGTGAACGATGTGGAAAACAGTTGAAATAAAGGAAAACATACAAGATAATCAGTCATCTTGGTTTGTTCTTTATGAATCCACAGAGGCGTGGAAAACTGATATATTAAATTAAAAATGTCTGAATCACACTTCATTGAGCACGCTATTACAAAAATATAGTATATTGATACCAATAAAGTTTTTTAAAAAAATTTTACATTAATTTTGCCAGCAGAAACAACGCATTTATTAAGACTAGAAGTAGATTTTAGGGAAGAGAAATAAGCTCACTAAAGAGATCAAGTCAAAATGCTTGAGAGTAACAACAGATGTGTGCTAAAGCTGGGGTTAGGTAATCTCGCTCAGACATTTTTCTTTAACTCAGGGTGAAGTGGTTCCTCGTCCTGATAGTAGTCTGTACATTTTGTAATCATGAACAATAAGAAACATAGTTAGACTACTCAGTTTACTGTGAATCTGTAAAAACCTCTGACCAATCAAAACATTCGGGACGAATTGAAGTTGTTCATATTTCGTAAGCTTCTTCTCCTGTAGCGCATACCTGATAGCCACACCCCTGCATATGAATAGTGTGTTGGGATGAAAATACAAAGTAGTGAAGAAGAAACTTGGGAGGTAAACATGGCTGAGAAAAGGGAAGGATTTTTCCCGACCCGGCTCAGTTTATTAACCTCCTCTCGCTAAACAGCCGAGAGAAAAAATTGTTCGTTGAAAAAGCTGCGAACTAGAAAAGCACTCGGTAAGCACAAACCTCTACCAAGGCCTTTAGAAAATTCCTGGATCCAAACGGTGATCCAAATAATCACCGAAATTAAATCAGTTCTTCTTTTTCACATTACCAACAACTTCTGAAAATTTAATTAAAATCCGTCAATAACTTTTTGAGTTTTCTTGAACACAAACAGATAAACGCGGGTGAAAACATAACCTCCTTGGCGGAGGGAAGAAAAAAGCCTTGGATCATGTAAGGAGCAAAACCAAAGGGGGAGGAGCCAAGACAGGGTGACACTTTCAGATCTCGCTAGCTCCCCAACATTACCTACCCCAGCTTTAAATGCCACCAGTAGCTATGGAAAGATCACTGCTGTATCCTATCCTGCAAGTTTAGACTCCGTTGTGTTTGTTGAGCTGGATCCTTGTGAAAATGAAAAAAAAAACAAAAACCCTGCAGAACAGTTGTTCTTAAATGATCTTTTGATTTTTTTTTCTTTCACATGATCAGAGAGAAAAAGGAGATCTTTTAGTGTCTAATGATATTATTGTATCCCATGACTTATGACCCAGCCTTCAGTCTTTGCAGACACATCGATGTACTGTTGACATTAATGTGAATGGCAAAAATGATGCATCATCCATGAAGAGAAACTGATACTTAATTTTTAACAGCCCAGTAAACGAAACCATATACATATATCATGCAAAACTCCTCCCAGGTTGGGTGGGTGGCTGTTCATCTCTCAAACTTGGGTTCTCTACCAGAGTCCTGGGAGCTTGAGGGTCCTATGCAGTATCTTAGCTGCACTATTCTGGACAGAGATGTCTGATGTCTCAGCAGGTATCTGTTGGAAATGGGCTATTGGACATACAGTACAAAAAAAATGTTCTCCCTCCAAACACTGCCTGGGGGAATTGCAATTGGAGCTTTTATTTTGGAGCTTTTATTTTAAAATCCAGCAGGAAGTGTCACCTGCCAGCCAGCGGAAGCAGTCCACAGGTAGCAACATCCGCTACATGAACATGTTTTTTATATTTTAATTTACTTAACGTCAAAAACTGAGTGAGTTCTCCGAGTCGGATCAACATGTCTTTTCGGATTCTGTGTTGTTAATTTAGTATCTGGATGTATTTTCTTAACTTAGCTTCACACAGCTGCAGATTTGGGGTTAGCATGTTAGCTGGAGGCAGACTGATCGGACTGGAGCGACACAGCAAACCAGTCTGATGGAGAGCAGACTGGGAGGGGAAATGCTGATATGATAGCGGTGAGAAAATGTCACAAGTTCAGGTGCAGAGACCGACTTCTGCAAAGGAATCAGACACCAGCTTTGGTAACCATGTTTTTTTTTTTCCTTCTATTTGATGCTTTTTATGTCATTTTATTTATTGAAATGTGAATTTAATTAGAAAAAATTAACGTTAAAAACTTCAATTTGGTTATAATATAAATATGATTCACAAATAGCTTTCTTCTTAGATAAAGGGCACACTTATTTAATTTATTTATTTATTTGGCAGATGGAAAATAACCATTTGGTTTACTTTGGAAATTTTAAATGAATCTTTATTAATGTACAATGCTCCTGTCAAATAAACTAAATAAATAAAATAAATAAATGAACAGTAGTTTATACATGATTCAGTTAGGTAAAAAAGTCTAAATATATGCTTGTAGGGTTAGGACCTGTTTATTTCCTGCTTCATTTGTCCACCAACTGTACAAAGCAGTTTTTATTATCATATTTTTCTCATTCTGCTTTCAGAAAACAATTTAAGATTGACATTGTAATGAAACATGGTCCATTCCATTTATATCTTTTCCAAAAGTCATTGATTTATAAATATGTTGAATAAAGTCTGTGATGACTTTTAGTTCAAAGTACTTCCATAATGTTTTGATTTCCTGCAGACGTCCAGCAGCTGTCAGTGATCAAAGAGGAGCCTCTTCTTGAGCAACAGAACTGGAGTCTGGATACAGACCATGAGGACTCAATGCTCCAACACATTAAGCAAGAGGATGAAGAGGCAGACATCATAAAGTTCACATTCATTCCTGTCTCTGTTAAGAGTGAAGATGATGAAGAGGAACCTCAGTCTTCACAGCTTTACCAGAACCAGACAGCGGAGAACAGAAACTGTGTGGAAGATCCAGATGAATGTGTGCAATCTGACACTCAAAACAAGGTGTCTGAGTCCTCGGAGACAGATGTCAGCGATGGGGGCTGGGGGGAAAGTGGTGCAATTCAGTCTGGTTTAAGCTCTGGTGATGTTAACTGTAATACTGGTAAGAAATTACACACCTGTGGTGACTGTGGTAAAACATTCAGCCGCAGGGGCCGTCTGGTTGGGCACAAGAGGATCCACACCGGAGAAAAACCATACAGCTGCTCTGTCTGTAATGCAGCTTTCACATGGAAAAACGCCTATGTAGAACACACAAGGATTCACACTGGAGAACGACCTTTCAGCTGCTCTGTCTGTAATGCAACTTTTAAAAGGAAATATACTTTAGTACAACACTTGAGAACCCACACAGGAGAGAAACCGTTCAGCTGCTCCATCTGCGGACAAAGCTACAGACACAGCGTGGGTCTAAGCCGTCATATGAGGAGTCACACAGGAGAAAAACCTTACACCTGCAACTTCTGTGAAGCAACATTTAAATGGAAAAATGCTTTTGTGGAGCATACAAGAATCCACACAGGAGAGAAACCTTTCAGCTGCACCCTCTGTGAGGCAGCTTTTAGAAGGAAACAGGATTTTGTCAACCATACCAGAGTCCACAGTGGAGAAAAGGCTTTTAACTGTTCAGTTTGTGGTCAAGGTTTTAGTAAAACTATATATTTAACTTCTCATATGAGATGTCACGAAGGACAAGATCATTTCAGTTGCTCTGTTTAAAAAAAATGTGCTTTCAAAAGACAATAAAATTATAATGATGATCATGAGATGCCACACAAGAGAACAAAGTTTCAGCTGCAGTGACTGAAGTTGATGTGAGATAAACGGCTGCTACATCTCTGCATCTTTTCTTACAGAGAATTAATCAAAGCAGTGAATTTGAATTAATTAATTTAAGCAGCAGGTGACTGTGTTCAGATGTGAAAAACAACTTTAGAAAAAGATAATAAACCAGGAGTGAGGTTTATTGAATTTATGTTTGTACATACATGGCAGATATCCTCTCAAGTCATATTATAAAGTACCATTTATGTTTATCATCTAAAGGTTTTTGTACATAATAATAAGGATATTCTCTGTCAGGAATGAGGTTGCAAATGATCTGGTGTGACATGCATTAGAACTATCCTGTGATTATGTTTTATTAAAGTAGATTCGTCACTTGAAAGGAAGGATGGGACATGATAACCATACTTATGTGTCTCTGTAATATGGCCTTTAAAAGCAGAAACAATCTAAAGGCAGATTCTTTCTGTCACACTAGAGAGGAACCAAGTAGCTGCAATTTACTCTGCTGTCGGGTGTCAGAGGAGATTAACAGTACTGTTCAGGCAGCTGCAGGAGGGAAAAGCCTTTGTTATGCTATATGCGAATGGACGAAGCCCACTGTACTTCTTCTGCAACCTTTCCATGCTTATTTTGGTCCATTTTCAGAGCATTTGCTGATGTGTATTTTGAAGAATCTGAGTAGTAGCCCCGCAAAACAAGGGGCAGTGTTTGTGGGTATAGCTCACATGTGTCCAGCAAATGGAAGAAAGAAGAAGAAAAAGACTAATAATGGCTACAGACCATCACCATCTACCGACCTGCCATTTTTCTGTTCCTTTTTTAGAATATCATGATCTCCTCCACTGCCGCCATGTTTGCTGTTATCTGAAACTGAAGTAAACTCTGTACAGCCCTCCAGTCTAGTGGATGTGTTGCTGAACAACTGCGCCAAAATAAAGGACACATAGAAGTATCTGTCTAGTGATGCTTTACATTTGGCTCTGACGTAACTGTTAACATACATAAAGGACACATAAATTAGGCTTAAGCTAAATTAGCTCTTATTTGTCCAACATGAAACAAAACAATTGTGTTGCTTCACTAGTTGATATTGTCTTTTGTATTTGAGCTTACTGAGGAAAAAAACTGTTACGTGTTTTCTGTTCTCTTAATTATATATCTATATTGGAAATAAATGCTATTGTAGCACTTTGAGATTTTGTTTCATTGGTTCAGTTTAATTTTTAAATCAGTCCAAGGCTTAGTGTGCCTGTGTTTAAGAGATCTTGGAAAAACTACATGAGAGATGTGACCTTTAGTGCCCCAAAAGATGGAGCATTAGCACACACAAACATTTCTTTGTGTTATCTCTACCTCACAATTTCTTAATTTAATGAAATGGACATTCAGTCACCGCAATACTTGGATTTTTCCTTTATTATTATTACTTTAACATCAGAACTTTGTTGTTGGATTATCAGACATCCTATTTGAAATTATGCCAATACCAGATACATATGATGGGGTTAACCATTAACTTTGTATGGATACCAACACACTATGGCATAGCTGGCAGTGAGATGGCAGACATGACTGCGAAGCAGGCTACTGAAAACTGTGTTTACATAAATATCAGTTTCAGTGAAGAGGAAATAAAGACTATAATAAGACGGCAGATGAGGGAAAGATGGCAAAAGCTGAGGGAGGAAGGAAGCAAAGGACTGTGTTTATTGTTTTCAAAGGAGATCTGGTGAGATGAGAAGTACAAGAAGGACCAGGAGAGAGGAAACCATAATATCACAGCTGAGATTTGAACACACAGGTTAAAACGGCACATTAGGCCTAATTGGGAATCATCTATTCATGAGATGTAACTGGTGTAGAGCCACCAAAATGTGCTGGTTTACTGCGAAACGTATGAAGAAAGACAGGAAATGGTTCAGAAGCTTGAAAGACTAAAAATGGAGTTGGTTGCTGAAAAGTTGCTAAAACAGAACTCTAAAAATGATTGCATTAGTGTGTTGCTCTTGTTTTTAAGGGAGATTTATTTGAGAGGATTTAATTAAAATAAAAACAGTGACATTTCAGTTCACTGACTAGTTAGTGGTGGAAATGCACAATATTGTTGCATATTAACCACCAAAAAAATTAAGGAAAAAAAACAAAAGAAGAAGTTAGCAACCATAGACATCATACATACTGTCGCTTTCATCTGGTACTTTGTGTTATTTCCTTATTTAACAACTTTCCTGAGACCACCATGTCTTTCAAACTGAGCCTTTGTATACTTTATGTTGTTCTGTTTCTAATTATTTGTAACAGAGACTGGATGAAAATGTCTGAAGTCCAGAATGGGATGGCGCTGGAGAAGAAGTTGCAGAGTCCAGTCCACCTACCTTTACAATTTCACGGCAATCATGATCAGCTCCATATTTATTTGTAAAGCTTGCTAAAGTAGTGCAGCAGAATGGCAGAGGCATATTCCATAGTCACTGAATCTGCATACTAAGATGCTGCAGAAGAAGCATTGGTCATAATTTAAATCCTAAGAGACAATATCCAAAGATGTTGAAACATTTTTCATATAGTTTTTCAATCTTATTTTTAAAAAAATGAGTTTCATTATTTCATATTTATGTTTCCCTGTTGGGGAAACAAAGTTTTTTTATTAACTACTTTGAATCTATTTCTGAATGCATGGGGACTGTTATTAGGCAAGGCAAGGCAAGTTTATTTGTATAGCAACTTTCATGTACAAGACAATTCACAGTGCTTTACATGAAACATTAAAAGCATTACAGAAAAAAAGAAAATACAAATAACAAAATCATAATAAAATCATAGATTATATTAAAATAAATTAAAGCAGAATTAAGTAAAAGTTACTGTGCAGATGTCATGCATAGGCGCATGAGAAAATAAATGTTTTTAACCTGGATTTAAAAGTGTCTACATTTGGTGAAAGTTTAATCTCCACTGGCAGATTATTCCACTTGTTTGCAACATAACAGCTAAATGCTGCTTCCCCATGTTTAGTCCGGACTCTGGTCTGGACTAGTCGACCGGAGTCTTTGGATCGAAGAGCTCTGCCTGGTTTATATTCTCTGAACATATCACAGATGTATTCTGGTCCTAAACCATTAGGGGATTTGTAAACAATCAGCAGGGTTTTGAAATCTATCCTGTGACTGACTGGAAACCAGTATAAACTGGAAGCCAGTGTAAAGATTTTAAAACTGGTGTGATGTGTTCAGACCTCTTAGTTCTAGTTAAAGCTCTAGCAGCAGCATCTGGATGAGCTGCAGATGTTTAATGCTCTTTTTAGGAAGTCCTGTTAAAAGACCATTACAGTAATCCAGTCTGCTGGAGATGAATGCATGGATGAGTTTCTCCTGATCTTTCTGGGAGACTAAACTTTTAATTCTGTTGATGTTTCTCAGTTGGTAAAAAGCTGTCTTAGTGACAGTTTTTATATGGCTACTGAAAGTCAGATCTGAGTCTATCAACACTCCAAGGTTACAGACTTGACTGGTGGTTTTGAGAGCTCTAGTCTCCAGATGTTTACCAATGCTGACCCTCTTCTCTTTGCTACCAAACAGAATAATTTCATCTCTCTCATCCTGGTGTTTATTTGCTCCAAACACTGGAGAATAACCATATAATAAATAGTGTCTGCATTGTGTTTTTGTTTCCTGAAGGTGTCCAGCAACAACTGTCAGTGATCGAAGAAGGGATTCTTACTGAGCAGAACAACTTGAGTCCCAGTTTGGACCAGGAGAAGAAAAGTGGAACCAGAGAAGGTGGATAATACTAAGTTATATAGTCCTGTTCCTGTAAACAGTGAAGATGATGAAATCTCCTTGTCTTCAGAGCTTCATCATCCCCAGACAGAGAAGAACAATGTATTCGTGGGACAGTGGACACCCAGAAACAGATATGGACGACATTGCAGAAAAACGCGACAGCTGCTCTGTCTGTGGTAAAACATTAAGATGGAAACAATGTTTAGAAGAGCAAACAGCGACCCGCATGGAAAGGAGACCTGCTCATTCTGTGATCAAATCTTCAGTCTGAGACGTCATGAAGATTCACATTGCAGAAACACCTTTCAGACGCCCCTTCTGTAAGACAACATGCACCAAAAAATACGCCTTATTGCAACACATGAAAATACACACATGAGAGGAACCATTCAGTTGTGATAGATGAAATAAAAATTTACTTGGTTGTCAGGGGCCAAATCACACCAGAAGCGTTGTCCAGCAATGAATGGCACGTCAAGGTTTCTTATTATTGTTGTCGTCTCAACCCTTCAAAAAGCTCAACCTGAACCACTCAATCCCATAAGAAATCCAGCAGTTAACCATTTAACTGAGACCCACTTTGCAAAACCCAAAAGCTTCTTCAAAACTGTCCTTCATGGTTATATTTTTTCTTTCCCAACAACCACTATCTCTGAACAAGGTACCTGTTGGCATATTTAAGCCAGAAACACCCAGAACATGAACTACCTGAGACTTTTTTCATGTAGCTTCAAGTTTTTTTTTCAACTCTTTACAAAGGTGTTAACAGGACATGTAATTCAGATTAACTAAGGTCAGGTGTGTCACTCCTCCCTGACAGCATGGGTCAAGTATTGGTACTGTCCCCAGACCTGCTTACACACTGTTCAATGCAAAAATGTGCTTTGCTATTTTCAATTAATATCTGTTCAACTTCCATATTTCTTTAAGTTGTTGTTTAAATGATAATACTACAACTGAATAAAATAGTTTCAATGTTTCTGGAACAATGCAAATAAAAGAAAATAACACAAAAGACTTATGTTTGCTTTAAAGTATGATTTAAATGTTGGCATTAAAACAGTCTCTGTTGACAGAGGAGCATCAATAAATCTAAATGCAAACACCACTGTGGACTCTTCAGCTGTCCATCTGCTGTTTGTAAAACTACTTTAGCAAAGTTGAACTTTGTGTGAATGTGATAAATCAACCAAAGGTTTAACTGGAATAAATAAAGACTTGGATTGTGTGACCAGATCTAAAGAAGTGTTTCAGAATTTCAAACTAAGCCCATCAATAGTATTACCATCACAAAAAAAAAATGGTGTGTAGAGGAAGGACAGAAAACAGTGGGCACATCTGGAATGTAAGCTCAATTTCATATCTTTGGACAGTGGGAGGAAGGCCTGTTTGAGCCCGTCCCCAACCAAAGCTTAAACCAGTAACCTTCCTGCTGTGCAGCCACATCGATAACCACCACACCACAGTGCATCCGTAATATAGCATGTTCCTTTCTCTAAAATGTCCCCATTGCTTTGTGTACTATCTGTGTTGCATCCTGATTTATAGTAGTCTTTCTTTATGCTGATTAAAGGGGTTTTACTCTGCTTCAGACATTAAAATTTTAAACAACTGCAAATCAACTTTTATGTTCATTTACACGACAGAGGAAAACATTTCAGTTTTCTTGTAAAGATAAAAAAGAAAGTTTAAAATATTGTGATAGTAATGTCCATAACTACAAATAGCTACTGTTCTTTAAACATACTGGAGTCTTCTTCACTTCACCTTGAGACCAAAACATGCTGGCAGCACATGGACAGCTCAGCTGCAGTGACCTCTAGTGGTATGTTTGGGATGCTGCGTTGCATTTGCAGCTTAAATTAATCAGCAGTTCCACAAACAAACAAACAAACCAAAAAAAAAAAACAAAAAAAAAAACAAAAAACAACAACAACTGTCCACAACACAGTAGTTACACAACAGAAAGCACAGAAACTGTGAGATGGTAGCAATTAATATTTTTTGTTGTTTTAATCTTCATGATGAAATGCAAACCTGTAAGGTATTTATCAATATTTAAGCCTAAACATGAATCTTTCTTCCTACCACTAATCATGTAAATATGCAATGTATTTTCTTTTGCTTAACTTCAACTAACTTTGAACAAAACAGAAAAGGCTTAAAACAAAATAGAAAGATCCTCAGACAAAGCTGGATTGGAATGATTTTATACATCTTCCCTGATCTTCTCAGAAACAAATTTGAACATGCGATTATTGTGCAATAACAGTTTTTAACCATTTCAAGTAGTACACTAAGTGAACATTTCATGACTGTAAGACAGATGCAGAAATGCAACATTTTTTTTTAGCATTTATTGTCAAACTGCCACATTTTGTGAGGTGGACCATTGTATCCTTTATGCATTCCTCTGTGTGTGTCTCTGTGTGTGTGTGTGTGTGTGTGTGTGTGTGTGTGTCTACTGCATTTATTTGAAAGCAGCTCAAGCTTATGCACACTTGCAGAACTTGAGATCAATAAAAGACAACTATACTTTGTGTGTACACACAGTTTCAGGAATAAAACCAGACGATGTGTTTTGACATCCAGAAGTTAAAGTGGGAAATCATAGTTCATATCAATGAACCTCTGAGGTATGGAGGCTGCTGCTGCTCTCACTCTCACACCTGTGCTTCTTCAGCTGGGTACGCCAACAGAAGCTTTGATCACATATGCTACAGCTAAAGCGTTTCTCCCTCGTATGAATGACCATGTGTTGCCCCATGTTTCCCCGTTCTCTGAATTTCTTTCCACAAACTGTGCAGCTAAACGGCTTCTCTCCTGTGTGACATCTGAGGTGCCGCAGCAGTGTGTCCTTGAGGCTGAACACTCTCCCACATTGTGAACAGGGGAACTGCTTCTTAGTCCAATGCCCTTCATGGCTGACAGGGAGTGGGAGAGAACTGCCCTCTGTCTGTTTAGCTGCTGTTCTGTTGACACACCGGTGACTTTTGAGCTGATAAAGCCAATGAAATCTCTGGTCACAAGTGCTGCAGCCGAACAGTTTCTCTCCCGTGTGACGTGCCATGTGATGCCTCAGGTGCACCTTCTGTACAAATCTTTGACTGCAAACCGAGCAGCTAAACGGCTTTTCTCCTGTGTGGATTCTCATGTGTGTCTTGAGATTTGAGTTTTGGCTGAATCTTTTTCCACACGCAGAGCAACAGAATGTTCTTTCCCTCCAATCACATCTTCTGTTTTTCAGGAAGTTTGAACCTGACTGAGGCTGAACGGAGGACCTCTGGTCATGTTTTGTTTTTGCCTCAGCTTCTGAAGAATAAGTGGTTTTATCATTTGTATCTGGTGTTCTGCAGTCCTCTGCGTCTACACTCTGGCTATGATAATAAATTGAGTACTGAGTTTTCTCTTCATCTTCTTCACTTTTCACAGAAACAGAATCAAACTCTGCAAATGCAACTTTCAGCAAAGGTTGTAGCTGCTCATGTTCTTCTTTAATCTGTGGACATTCTTTGTCCTTCTGGTGCAGACTGGAGGTCCTGTCCTGCTCAGGAGGAACCTCTTCTTTCCTTCTCACAATGAATCTGCAGACATCTGAGATAAAGTAAAACAGATTTGCATTAATGTAAACTCTAATGATACTTTTAAGCAATGATGGTGGTTCATAGTACAAAATGATCTGACTCATATGGTGGCTGACAGGTGAAAACGCGCTTCATAAACAAAACACACTGCATATAGGAAAACAACTTCAAAAAGGAAATGCTGCATAACTGAAAGTGCAAGAAAAAAATGCCGCATTTTCAAGTGCTCAGAGGTCATTAAAGTTTCTACTATGCTAACGTCAATAATTTAAATCAGCTGATCATTTTATAATATTGTACAAGATTAAAGGCAAATGTTGGTCCAGAAAGTAAAAGTCCTGTCCGGCAGTTGTTCCAACCAGTCACCAAACGAGCTGAATTTAATGAGCAGAGTTTATTTGTCAGGTAAATGAGCCTGTTAGTGAAAACACCTGTTCTAAATGTGCAGGTAGATCCAAAAAACATGGCAGGACTTTTACTTTTCTGACCAGGAATTACCACCTCTGGTATGTGTATATATATATATTTTTTTTTTTTTCCTTTTTATCACCAGGATAGTACAGGCTTTTAGTAAGTTCTTAAGGGTAATTATGAAAACACACTATCTACAGGCAAGAGGGTACACTTTTCACAGCAGGGGGCTTTTTCTTTGGTATGAAACTGGTCCTCCAGGCAGATGTTTTCACCCAAGAGACCGAAATCGGTGAGAAGAACAGTGGTATTGGGAATTTTAAGCAAAATGAAGGCAGGGAGATAAACTACATCATGGTACGTATTATGTATTTATTTATGGACCTAAACATAGGAGAAACTTGGATAACATCTGGACACTTCTGTAGTTAGAAGGAATATAAAGTGTTTTCTTCCTGAAGTTGTTTTTTTTACATGTCGTGTGTGTGTGTGTGTGTGTGTGTGTGTGTGTATAGATTCATCCCACACCAACATTTTAGTAAATGTACCAATTGTGGGAATTATATATGTCACATATAAGACACCAAAAGTAGGTTTTTATATAGTATGGCACAGAATTGAGGCCTAGCCTATTAGACTGCAATTTCCAATTCCAGTTATCACCGAGTGAGAGGGTAACAGGATATAAAAACTGTTTCCGTTTAATCCCAGTAAATCATGAATGTGTTTACAAAATCCCAAGGCAATCCTTTAATCCTTTTAGTGCATAATTTGACTGTCACTACTTATTGCTGTCATGGCTCAATTAAAATTGACTACATGACTTCTCATATATTAAGCTCCTGCCATAATCTTTGAAAGTCAGTGTTTGAAAATTGAAAACCTGAAATAAAGTTGTGCAAGCATGAAAATAAGTTTTGAAATATTGAAAAGTATTTCAAAAGTCTGAAAATAAAGTTTGAATGTCAGCAAGCATGACTTTGTATTTGAATTTTTATTTTTCATGAATGCAAAATGCATATTACAAAGTTTCAGCCTCATATTTTCAGATTCAAACTTCTTTTTGCATCCTTGCTACTTTTAAGGAAACATTTTCAGACCTTCAAAAATGGCATTGTTGTCTCAGCACATGAGTTTGCCTAAAATCTTTGAACCCTTGTATTATGAGATCTGAAAACTGCTGTAAGCATGTTTGCAAAAACGTTTTTCAACCTTGAAAATATTCTGCAAACATAATTTTTTATGTAAACTCTGGGTGCAAAAATATTTTCTGTTTTTGCATAGTTTCAAACCTCCAATTCACACCGCTGCAGGGTTCCAATCACTTGACTGGCAGGGGTCTTTTTGTAGTTTTTCAGAGTGCGAGTTTCAGAGTTTCAAACCAAAGCATTGAGAGAACAGTGACACATTTGAAACCCTGAAAATCAGAGGGTGAAAACATTGTGGGTTGTTGTTAAATGGAGGTTTGAAACTCTACTCTGCGTTGCCCCAGAGCTCACATACAAAATTACGTTTTCAAAAGATTTTAATATTTCAAAACTCAAGTTTCAAAACTTTTTATCAAACATGCTGACATCAGTTTTTAGATTTCATATTACAAGGTACAAATATTTTTGGCAAACTCATGTGGTGGGACAACAATGCCATATTTAAAACTGAAAATGTATCCTTAAAAACAGCAAGGGTACAACAAGAAGTTTGAACATGTGAGGAATTATGTAAAATAAATAATAATACAAGTACAAAATTATGGTTGCAGAAATTCAATATTTTTGGCATACTCTCAAAATAATTTTCTAGGTTTCTAAACTTATTTTCAAACTTGCAAAACTTTATTTCAGATTTTCAATGTTCAAACAAGGGCTTTCGAGGTTTCAAAATGTTTTCTTTTGGTTTCAGATAATGGCAGGACTCTAATCCAATAAGTATTTACAATATTTGAAATGTAAAATAATGTGGTATAATAATAAAAACAACAAAACACAATTTTAGTCATTACTTTTTGCGCTACCTTCATAAAACATTAACTTTAAAAAGTCCTTTATTTTGAATAGCAGCCGTGCCAGACTTCCGGTCTCTGTGTTGCAGCCAACTAATGGTTAATTGTCTATAACAGATTGGAAATAGTCTATAACAGATTGGAAATGTCTCGCGCCAGCTTCCCAGTTAAAACTCAGCTTCATGTCATGGAACTTCACAAGCTCGGTTCAGAGGACTGAAAGGAAACCGAGACACCGACCTTCTCCGCTTCTTTTGGGCTTCAAACAGAGACGCTTTATCTCCTCCTCGTACTCAGCGATTGCTTCTTCGAACAGCCCAAAGATCTCCTCTGCAGCGGCCACCA
>NC_136617.1:13897686-14057686 GCF_933228915.1 Telmatherina bonti | reverse complement strand
CAAAAGTTGTGAGAGCGCTCTGTGTGAGAAAATACTCTGAAATTCATTTTAAGATCATTTTTTGCTCAAACAGTCAAACTTCAAACTCTCACGTGACTCAGTAGATGAAAAGCTGATATGTAAATCAGGAAGTCATTGGAGGCATGCAGCTTTATGAACAATCTTTATTAACAAAAATAAATGAATCTGAGAGGACAGACACAGAAACGTTAAAACAAAGACAAACATGCAAAGACACAACCAGATGTGTGTGTGTGTGTGTGTGTGTGTGTGTGTGAGACAGTGTGAACCTCTATCTTTGTGAGGCTAGTTTGGTCTGTGTAAGAACTCAGAGCCGATTTTAGGCTCAGAGTTAAGATGTTATGTCCAGACAAATATAGAGGTAATCGTGTGTTTAGGTGTTCAGTAGCATCGCAGGAAGAAGGTGTTGCAAGCTGTTCCTCTCAGACAGTCGCAGAGCCGACCGATACGAGGTCCATGTTTCATCGCACAACGTTCACCTACATCACACTGAGAGAAGGACAAAGACGGCCTTTAGACATTAGTGTCATAAAAGAGAACAAAAGCTCATTTCTGTGGTTATCTGATCTCAATCTATCAATAGAAAATTAAGGGAAAAAGTACCTCGAAGGTAGAGATTCCAATAAAACCTTATAGTTTCTTTATTCTCTCTGTCATTTGATTAGATTTCTCAGGTTTTTTTTTTTTTTTTTCTAAAGTCAGTGTTTATATTTTATATTTGTCTTACTCTGAACTGTGATGTTGCTTTATCAGCATTGACATGTTGCTGCTGGACAGTTAGATCCATGGACATGGGCAATTATTTACCCACCATAACTTACGTATACAAGGTTTAAGTCTTCTTCATTTCTTGCAAATTTTCAGGAAAAATATTTCAGAAACAGCAGAGGAAATGTTTGGAACAAGAAGAATCCTGATTTATAGTCTCTAGGTGAACTTTCCCAATTCATTTACATTGTGGATATTTAGTTGTTTGTAATTGTTAAAATGCATTTAAAAGACAGCTGATGATACTTGAGATTTGCACTACATTGTATTTTCCCATTTAATCAGCAATAGGCGAAAAAAAGAGTGTAAACTATCAGTCTGTGAATGTGAATCTCATCACAGATCATGTATCTGGGATTAATATATTAAAAGCTGTGTCTTTGAGCTAATCTCTGTTTGCTAAAGTGTTATTTTGTGTGCTTCTAATTGAATTATTACATTAAATCAGTGATATGTTGTGGTTGTGTCAGAACAGTTATGTCCCATTTCTCTGTGGGGATAAACTTTCTTCAGTGTTGTCAGTTTCAAACTGTTTAAACATTGCTAAGGTCTCTACTTTTATTACTTTCTATTAGTCTAATCCGGTGTTTCTCAATTCCTCAGGACCTGCTGCCTTGCATGTTTTTGACATGTTACTCCTCCAAAGGACCTGAGTCAGGTTATTGGACTTCCTCAACAAGCCCTTTATTGCATTCAGGTGTGTTAAGGTAGAGTTGCCAGTAATATAATAAAAAGAATTGAGAAACACTGCTCCAATATGAGTAGTGATTGTAACCTCCAGATATGACAGCTGTTAGTATGTTCTCACCCGTGGGATGACACTGGCCTTCTTCTCCACAGAGAGTCCGACTCTGCTGTCAGCTTCTTCCAGGAGGCCCTGCAGAGCATCAGCCTGTGCACACACAAACACACAGTAACACAAGTACTTAAACAAGAACCAAAATTAACACACATGCACATAAATAAACCCTGTTGACACTTGCTTTTAACATGTGTCTTAAGTGGTCTGATTATAATTGGACAGCTGACATAGTTTTACATGTGGTGTTAAAATGCATCAGGAACCCTGTGGTGATTGGCTCTCTCACTCTATTTTGTGGCATATACATATAAGCAAGTAGATCTCTATATTTGTTTGCAAAGAAAAAATAAAACTAAATGTCAAGATTTTTAAATTGTTTTTGATAATTCATTCAGTCATTCATTTTCCAAACTGTTTCCAAATGTGTGCCGTATATATAGTATTACAGATATATTACAGTCACCCTGTAATGATTGCTTTAGTCTTTGACCACCGGTTTTCTGTTTTTATTTAGTTTTGTTCAGAGCTTGTCAGAACAGTATATTTATGCTCTGTATTTAAACCTTAAAGATTGTGGACAACCAACCTAAACATGCACGGAAGTCTTTATTCAGTCTTTATTCAGCAACAACATTCATTTCATTGTCATGAACAACATGAAGCTAACATTAGTACAATGTCCACCCAGGAGGTGCTCAGGCAGACGTGTACTTCCCTTGAGTTTTGGCAGGTAAATGGACATCACATAGAAAAACTGAAGCTTTGTTTTATTTTCTATGTTTTATTTTGGTAAGTAACATGAAAAGAGGTCAACCACTTGAAATGGTTGAAACATGTTATTTTACTCTGTGTAGCATCTAGAACTGAAAGATGTTATCTTACTGATGGCTAAAACATAATTCTTCAGTCATAGCAAATGTCGTCTAATAGGGCCTCAGACCTGCATATTCCTCTTATTAAAAATATAGAAATCTTACATGTTAACGTGTCAAAAAAAAACTTCATATTTGCCTTTACATTATTTTATGTCATATTTACTCATCTGACCTACCTCCATTTTAATACACTTTTGCTCATAGCAATATGTATCTAATTGATTTATTCATTATCCTAACCGCTTAGTCTGATTAAGGGTCGCAGGGAAGTTGGAGCCTATCCAGCAGTCTTTGGGCGAAAGGCAGCGTACACCCTGGACAGCTAGCCAGACCGTTGCAGAGCCTGATTTATTTTAGAATTTCATATGTTTTGTGGATATAATATTAACTCTATGGTGTTGTGGGAATTTGTATCAAGTAGCTACATAATTTGGTCAAACAAAGTTGGGGGACACTTTTAACAGTGAGTAGGACTCAGTGCACACTATTGTAAATCTTAAGATTTTTAATATTTAAACAAATATTTTTTTAAAAAGTTGTGATTGAACTGGGGTTTGATTAGATATTTTTCAATAATAACCTATAACTTAATATAGTCTATATAACTTAAAGCTGCGCAGTCCTTGTAGCGATGCATTTGAGTCCTGCTGAACCTCACAAACTTTGTTTTAAACCTTTACATAAAATCTCTGAAAATATTACTTCACAGTTATTCCCTGCTGGTCTTCACTGACACATGACATGATGGCCCATTAAGAGATATTTTACTTTTCTAGCAGATCAATTTATTATTCAATTCTCATTGTTTGGTCAGATGCTTTTACTGCAATTGATTTAAATTCACATTTCTATCACATTTACCTACACATTTTATTTAGTTATATATTGAAAGTACCTGTAATACCACCTCAACACCAGTTTCACTATATTACTGGTTTCTATGAGCTGCATTCTTATTATATACATGTTAACCAGCATATTTAGTGGTTTTCCTACTCAAATGTCTTTTTAATCTAATAATTTACTTTAAATCAGTGTCCAAGTCTGTTTCTGGCAATGTGCTATCAACAACATTTAGATGAATCCTTTCTCTGACAGACATGAATCAAAACCAGATGCCTGGTAACGAGCCTTTTATTTGATTCAGGTTTATCGGGGAAGGGTCTAAAAGTTGCAGGACAGTAGATCTTAAGGACCAGACTTTTCACTTTTCATTAAAAAAAAAAAAAAAAAAAAAAAAACTTATTTAAAAATAATTATTTAAAAAAACTTTTGTAACTTATGATTTTTAAAATTTTCTTATTTTTATCCTTTTAAAAAGCTTCATTTTCCTTTTTTTTTCTTCATTTTCATTAGTAATTGACTTTTGTGTGTAATTATGACCTCAATGAAGACAAAGGTGTTACTTTTTTCATGACAATAGTACAATAGTGTGTCTGTAATATAACTTTAAAAGTTATAGTTGGATTTTGATCAAATTTTAGGAAATATCACAAAGGAAATAGGAATAGTGATTAGATTTTGGGGATGACCCGGATCGTTAACCGGATCCAGGAACTTTTACGGATGATTTATTCATCAAGAGCTTCTATTGAAAATAATGCCTACAATAGTTGGCTAAATAATAATAATAAAAATTATACAATCGCTCTGCTTTCTAAATGCTTATAGTTATTTTTGTTTGTTTCAGAATGTGACAATTGCATGACATGCAGTAAATCTTATTAATGTCCCCATCGGTCAGTTTTACTGTGTTGCTACATTCTGCAAATACGTCTAATTTTACTATCCTATCAATTTGAAATAACACGCTCTATTTGGATTCATCTGAACTAATTTTGTAGTTATCTTGTACTTTATGGCTACAATACAATCCTTGATTTAATGCAAATTTTCCAGCTTAATTACCATTAGTTTCCTCTCAAGGTTGACAGCTTTCCAGTTTCAGTCCTGTCTTTATCTTTTGTTTTTAAATCTATCGTTTAACTGCTTTAACTAATTTTTTTAAACCATCTGTAACTATACAAAAGCATTCATTGTCTGAGCAGTATAAAATAATGCTACATTTACTTACCTGACTGTACCTAATTATAGATAGTTTACTAATATTAAATGTACAAATTTGATATGCTCAACTATAAAGCTAAAATAACTCTAATATAACACGCAATTAAAAATAAAGATGTTGATATCCCTTTGCAGTTCACAAAGCTGTTTTTCTGCAATATTACCCACGGTCAGGATGAAAATCACACAGCTTCAACTTTCACCTTGTTAAACTTCATTAGAATCTCTTTCTGGATAGAAACCAAAACTTTTCTACACTCACCAGTTCACTAGTTGTGAGTCCGAGGATTGGCTCATCTGGCGCAGACGGCAGCTGGTTTTCAGATGACCTTTCACCCTGACAGACTGATGACATCACAGACAAACAGACGGACAGGTAGACAACTGCTCGCATGCTGTCCATCTCAAAAAATATCTTTAAAGAGCCTGAAAAAAATTAAGAAAAGAAGATCACACATCTCCCTTCACAAACTGTTTGTAAATGCATTAAAACTAGTTTTTATGATCTAAAATGGGTGTAAACTTACTTTAAATGTCTCAAAAATAATTGTGAATAATGTAGAATTTCTATAATCTCTTCCCTTTGTTCTTCCTCTTTGTCCGATTTCTGCTCCGCGGGTAGTTTCTTTTTATTTTTCCTCCTTTCTTCTATTGAGACCTTTTTGTTTTTCTTGATGTTTTGTCCTCCTCATAAGCTCCCGTTTCTCCTGCTCCTGTTTTTATACAACCTCTTTCTCCCCCTCCTCCTTGCCCTCCTCCTGCTGTGATGCTGTTCGCTCAAATTATTCATGTATTCAGCTCATCAGATAAAGTGTGTAAATGTGTTGTCCTGTGATTGATGTTGCGTCGGTGAGTTAATATTAAACGGGTAGATGTTGACTGTTTACTCCGAAACAACTGCTGTACAGAGGTCAGAGGTCAGACTGTGACTCACAGCTATAGGCGAGTAAAACCTGAGAAGCAGAGGTTTGTTGTGATCACACAAAGGTTAAACTCAACCGATGACATCTCTACTTATATCTTTGCAAACAGTTTTTCTCTTTGTAGTTTTGCTCTTCTTGTGATTATTTAGTGACTGTGATCAATGTGTTTGTTTGTACTTCCTGCTATTTTAGTTGTTCGGTGTCTTTTTGCAATAGTTTCACACATCTTTGACTATTTTCTTGATTTAGGATAATTTTTAGATAATATTCTGTCTGTGTTTTTCTGTTTCTTAGTGTGTAGCTTGCCCATTATTGTTGTGTTATATTGGTTATTTATTTGCCTTTGTAATCATAAATGTTAGTTAATTTAAATCAGATTGTGGGAATCTTTAACCCTTTAAAGCCTAACGTACAAAAAACTGGGGAGAAAGGTCCTGCTTTTCAAGTCTGAAGTCTTTTTTTGGACATTTAACAACATTTAGAAATTAATTAATTTATATTTTTGTATTTTTTATCATTTATTACCACGTGATCGATCAAAATTATTGCAGTGTAATCTCCTGCGGGCAGGAAACAAATATCAGATCGAGTACAACATGATTTTGAACAAAGTTTTTACCATCAAGTGCTGCAAAAGGTCTCAGTAACGGTATGTATAAAATAAATGTTTGGCTTTTTATGGTTGAGTGTGAACACTTTTTAACAAAATTTGAAGAGCATATGTTTTATTTTAAATGAAATTTCTTAAATATATCAATTATTGATGATGATATTGATGATTATTTATTTCCTGTTTGCCTTCCATGTGACTCATTGTAGTCAGTAAGACTACCAGAGACCAAGTCACAAAGTAACAAAGTCACAAAAATACGCATAAAAATAACATACAACATATAACTAAACGCAACAATACAAGTATAGAACAGTAACACAACTGGGTTTACCTTGAAACTAAAATGCTCGCCTGAACAAAAATGTCTTTTAAAGCTTTTTAAAGGAATTTACTGAGTCCAGAGAGCGCAGATCCTGGGGAAGCTCATTCCAAAGACGACGAGTGATCTCCGCGAGTTTTAAAGGAGGTTTGTGGGACCATCAACAGGACTCTGACACTTATAACATCAACCATCAAGCTGTAAATTTAGATCTGTCCCGGACAACCTCAGGTTTTGGGCCAAACTGTGGGGCTTTATTAATCCTGCAATGTATCTATGGGCCTGTCCATGTATTAAACTGAATGCGCTACACAAACAGAAGCCAGTGAAGAGACTTCATCACAGTTGTGATATGGACTCTCCTGATGGCGCTGGTCAAACGTCTTGCAGCTGAGCTTTTGGACTGACTGAAGACGAGCCAAAGCTTTCTTGTTAAAGCAGGTTGCAGTAGTCTAACGGCGAGTACACACATGCATAAATGATCATTGTAAGTATTCTCCTATTTGTTTCTTTTTATAACACAGCATATTTAATAGTCTTATGTGTAAAATGTGCAGTATAAATAAACTTGTCTTTCCATTGTGTCTTTGCAATGTCCCTTTTCTAAAAATCTGTTATTTTGTGCCTTTTGCTTCCTGTTAGTTTGCAGTCATTTATGTTTGTCAATGTTTTGTGTGTCATCTTACCAAAACTGAACAGTAACCATCCTAATTCCACTAAAATTAATTAATTTTGTTATAGAACTGACACCGTCACAGTTTTGCTGTTGCTGTGCATTTGACATAATCCCAAAGTGAAAAATGTGGATGCATGTTTAAAATTTGATTATAATTTCTGTTTGTTGCTCGGTACAAATGAGCTGCTGTGATCTGAGTGCCTATAACTAAATGATGACAGAGTTCCCCTCTAGGGGCTCAGTTTAATATCCGAACACAAATGGAATAATTACACCATCACTTCTGTCTCCAACTGCTCGTTAAGTTAGAGCCGCCTGCTATCACAAGCCAGAGGTCAAAGGTCAAAGGTGAGGAGCTCTGAGGACGCATTATTTATCATTTATTTGAATTCTGCTATTGACCATATCAACCACAAACTTCTGCTGAAAGCTGGGAGTCTGATGCAGCCGACCTAAGGGCAGGTCCGAGCTAGGTGATGACGCAGGAGGAAAAGGTTTGTGCCCTTTTCCCCGTCTGATTTGCATCGTGCTACAACCTGCAGCTCGACTCGTTTGCTCCGTTCTTTCATCTCAACTTTCATTAACAGCTAAATGTCAACCCACTGAAAACCTCATATCTCCACACCAGCTCAGCTGCTGCTGTGTTCATGTCTGACGATGTCTTGCTGCACAAAGCCACAAAATGTGGAACATCCAGCATCTTAGTGACAGCCTTGATCTGAAGCCAGCAAACGAGTTAAAAAAACAAAAAACAACAAAAAAAAAAAACGTCCATAAAACCCAGAAAAACAAAAACACACTCATGTGTATACACTGTATATAATCTCATTTACACATTAAATTCTATTGATAGATTTAATTAGGATGCAACATTAAAAACTATTAAAAGCTTTGATGTGTGGATCTGCTGCTGTGCAACGTCTGTAGCCCGACTGCATCTAAAGCAATAAACTCTGCCAAAACCAAGTCACATTATACACAGGAATACCTCGCAATGAAATAAAGTCAACAAAACTACCTTCGCAAAACTGTCAAAGACTGAAAGGTAATATCTCTTTCGGTCTACCCATATTTGGCCTTACAAAAATGTAATAATAAACATTCCTTTATAGTAAGTCAAATAAATCTTGAAACAATATCTAAATATGAAATGAAGATGATCAATGAATTTTGTACATGTTGAGTTTAATTTGAAATATTTTGATTCATATACTCTCCTATATATACAGACTGAGTACAAAATGAGACATTACACATATCCGACCATTTTATATTTAACTATTTGGGTTTATCCTGGTTCACTCAATATCTCTCACTTAAAAAATTAGTAATAGGGGAATTAAAAAATACACACTTCTTTTCCAGTTTGTCCACTGAAAATTATTAATCAATAGACTATTTACATCTAAAATGTAAAAAACAGGTTGTGAATCTATAAATCTTTATAATAAATAAATAAATAAATCATCCTTAATAAGCAGTCACACACTTAGCAGAACAGAAACTTTAAGTCACGACTGAGTTTTATCCAGATCAGATTTATTATGAACCTGCAGTTGAAGATAAATGTCCATGTTACAGTCAGGGCTAGAGGTGACGTCAAAAATGTGCTGTTTATTCAGAAAAACCAGGGAAAAAGAGGACAGGGTGACCTCCAGCCTCAACGCTTTAGGTTCAGTCACCTTCAGGAGAAAAATGAGAAACAGAAGCAACTCCAGAATAATTTAGAGAGATGAAACTGCTATAAAACCAACAAGAGAATTTCACATTTATTCCACAGCTGAAAATAACACTTCCAGCCTTTCATATGTTCATAAAGAGGCTTTTTTCATAATCTATTTACAATAATTGATGGGTTATATATACATTTAAAGCAATATTTTGCTTTTAGACTTTATTCCAGGTAAGACGATATCCTAACTGTGGTTTTGTACATAAGATATTCAATTTATACACCAATTACGGGTGGGAGGGAGGGGGATGGTTGGGAATGGGTGGGGTAGGAATAGGGTCCATGGCGGAGGGGATCCTCCCTCTGGCTCTGTCTCCTCCCGTCGGCGGCAGTCTTGGCGTTGCTGGTGGCACCGGGCCCCGGACCTGGATGGATGTCTGGGTGGGAGCCGGGGACTCTCCGGCCCCTGGAGTGTTGGCGCTGGGCCGCCGGGGATGGGGGGGACAACCGGGTGCTGCCTCCTGCTCCACTTGGCGGGCCGGAACTTGCCCTTCTGCCCTGGGGCTGTCCCGGTGAGGTGGGGGCACCTACTGCGGCCAGCTGAGGAGCTGGTCGCCCAGGGGAGAAGTCATTCTCCCCTGGTGGTGCCCCTCCCTATGCCCCCCTCCTTTTCCGCCACCCGACATCATACATACAGCATATAGGTGGGGCGGGTGAAGTCGGTGGTCCCGGGAACCCTAAGGGGCATTTTCCGATGGACCCCGGCGACCACCTGCCCCACTAAATTTTAATTGCAACATAGACACCAATATACATTTAGGGTTTCGAGGGGACAGGCGCCTTGGCCATGGGGGGTGGACAGGAGCTACAGCGGTGGCCCTTGCCCATCCCCTCCCATTGGGGTCTTTCTCCCCTCGATTTTACTCACAACTTAGACACTATTACATTTACACAAGCAGCACACACACTTAACACACACACAGACACTCACATAAACAAGGGAATGCTGGGGAGGGTGGGTCTGGCTGTCTGGCAACAGCTGGTCCCACCACCCCACGGCCACCCCTTTTTTTACTTGCACTACAACCACGACCCACCCATGCACACACCACAGAGGCGGGCGGGTGGGGGGGGCAGGGGTCTTCCTATGTCCCCTATTCATGGGGAGCACTCAGGGTACGGGGGGCGGGCCTGGTGCTGGCCTGGGGGTTGGGGACGAGGCGCTGCGGGGGGCCCTCTGTCCTGGGCGATGCCTGGGGCGCATGGGGGGGCTGGCGGGGTCTCTGGTTGGCTGCATAAGTGTGTGTGTGTGGGTGTGTGAATGTGGGGAGTTCAGGTCTGGGGCCTGCAGTCCTCCGGCTCTGGCTGTCGCTGGGGGGGGGGGATTGGGAGGGAGAGGGAGGATTGAATGGGAGGAGGTGTGTGGGAGGGAGGGAGGGGGGTGTGTGGAATGGGAGCTGGGGGGGGGGGGTGGAGGAGGGGGGGGGGGTGGGAGTGTTGGGGACAGTAGGGCTTGGGAGGGAGAGGGATGGGGAGGGTGCTGGAGAGGGGGGATAGGAAGCAGCGGGAGGGTTGTGGGGAGGGGTTGTCGGGGGGATGGTCTACGGACGTGTCCTTGTCCTTGGGGATCCCGCCCCTGGTATCGTGGTGGCGCCGGCCCGCGATGGTTTTGCTCTGGGTTGGCAGGGCCCGCTGGGTCTTGGCCGGGGGCTCTGCCAGGGGGAACGGGTGGTCCTGGGGCCTGTGGGCTGCCGGCTCTCTGTGCGGCCCGCGCTTCAGCACCCGGCGCCCGCCGGGCCGGTTTGCCGTCGCCCTGTGCTACCCGGTGCCCCTGCCTCGTCACGCCGGGTGGCGCCTGCTTGGGGGCTTCCACTGCTCTGGGCTCGGGGGACGGAGGCTCTCTCTGCTTTGCCTGCCCGGGCTCTGTGCGCGGTGGGCTTGCCGGGCCCTGGGGGCCTTGGGTTCCTCCCCTACACCTCGGGTCGTGGTCGTGTTCCCTACAAGCACTCAGCTGATCTTTGATTGCATGATCACAGGTTGAACACTCACACGTGCACGCCCACAAAGCACTCATCTTCCCATCTGCTTCCTACTAAATGTTGCTGATGACTCTCTGTAGGTATGTTTAATAACGGTTGGTATTGTAATTGTTATTTTATTAATTCATTTACTTTTTTTACTTTTATTTTTCATTTTTTTGTCTGTTTTTGAATATTGTCACTATCCTACTTATGTCTTGTTGTATTTTTTCAGTACTTTATATTGTTTTGCAAATACTGTAACTTTAGCAGCTTAGACTCTTTTCTGTCTCTCTTTTTCCTCCTTTCATTTCCTCTTTTTTTCCCTCTTTCCCTGCCAGATCCAGCTCGGCCATATCAAGACTGATGATGATTGCAAAATGATAAAAGGAAAATAAATAAATAAATAAATAAATAAATAAATAAATAAAATAAAATAATTATCATAATAATAAAAATATTCAGATTATCAAGGGCAGCTATTTACATGAGATGTCTCCCTTGACAGAGCAAATCTGTCTGGCAAAAATATGGCACGCAGATTGCTGTTCTGTATGCTGAGATGCTGGACAGGACAGGTTAAAAAAAAAAAAAAAAAAAAAAAAAAAAGAGACACAAACAACCATTCACACTTACTTCTAGGGACAATTAGAGTAACCAATTAACCTAACCTTTAGATGGTGGGAGGAAGCTGGAGTGCCAGGAGAAGATACACAGGGAGAACATGCAAACTCCACACAAGATGGCCATCGTTTGAGCCTCCCTCCGAGCCAAGGATCAAATCCGCAACCTTCTTGCTGTGAGACCACGATGCTAACCACCACACCATGCACCCGTGTGCCACTGAGATGTCTGCACGTATCCAAAGCCCTTCTCTCTGTCCATATCCCTACAAAACACAAAGCTTCCTCAAGTGTTTCCATCTAACCAAAAAGCATTTTTTTCACAGCAATCCTGACCTGGATTATTCTCCCGAAAACTCATGGCATGTCACATAAATCAACTAATTGTTAGGAATTCAATAGTGTCGTTAAATTATATATTTGTTTTTCCTAAAGTAACTGAGATCAGAAGCTGGAAAATAATCTGACACTTCCATTTAACCCTGAGGTCATATTTCCAACTATCAAAATGCTTTGTTGCAATGAACCATTTCATGAATGAAATAATAAACAATGCAACATTTTTTTAATACAGTATTTTACATCTCCAGACATTTGAAATTATACTTTTTTGTTTATTAGTGATATTTAGAATTTATCATGATTCATGATTTATTTTAATGTATTCTATAAAATATTTATAATATAATCATATATAACCATAATTATATTATGAAAATCTTTGATGGAATATAGCTGTATCATAATCTTTTCCTATTTATTGCAAAGGAAAACTTTCATAACTACATTATGTTCACTTATATCATATATTTATTTATTCTCCAGTGAGTGGAAACGTAGTGGATGACTCACTAACATCCACTGAAGTGGTTTATTTATAAAAATACCATCCTCATTCATTAATATGCAAGAAAAAAGCTTGTAAATAGGTTTCCACTATATGGCCACTATACATGACAAGGTTAAATGGACAACTAAGCATTGTTTTATTCAGAATAGGTGACTGATTTAATTAAACAGATGTCTGATGAATCCATTAAATCTGCCTGACTGTAATTAGGAGGATGCAGCAGAGAAGTTAAAAAGCTTAGCGTCATTCATTTGCTCCTGCTGGTTTGATTACTGTAGTGATAGAAATAACGGCAGGCTCAGATATTATTGTATCAGATTCTCAGATCGCTGTAGTAATGATACATCACACATATCAATAACTTGATTAACCTTTCGCTGCAGGGTTTGTCGTCATATTTTATCGTTTTCATCAGTGGAATTCGTCATGACAGAGATGAAGCTCTCCATCTTCTTTTTAGTCCGTTGAAGTAGTGGTGCTGATGCTGTTTCTCAGCTCATTCTGCTGACAGTCAAGTTTTACTGAAGGTCACTGTCAACCAAAATCATCAAACACACCTTTCATCCTCAATGTGTGTGTGTGTGTCTGTGTGTGTTGTTGGTTTTACTGCCCTCATAGGGCCCAAAACTTGACATAAAACCAAGACTTGACACAAAATTATGAAGATTGCTTGTTTTTCAAGGGGGGAGATGAAGATTAACTCTTGAGGATTAAAAGTTAGGCATGGTCTTAGACTTAAGTGATGTGTAGCCTTAAAAAAAATTGCAGAACTTCGGCAGATTTTCTCACAGAGGCACCTGCGATGACCACTGAACCATCTTGCATCCCACCACTTCTCTGGCCAGTAAAACCAGTCTTATCTTGATGCTTGCCCTGTCTCTTTTTTCTGTCTCTTCTGATTAGTTCCTCTTTTATTTCCTTTGATGAGTCAGCCACGGTGCATGTTAAAAAAAAAAACTGACTTGCATTGATATCCCGCTGCCACAGCTTAGGGACACTGCAGGCTACACTGGCACCAGGAGTGTACAAGTACAACTGGCAAAACTGTGCCATCAAAACAAGACAAAAACACAGATTCTTAATGTCATAAAGATACATAGTGTTACTTTAACAGAAGATGCTTTGTGTTTTAAAGGGACGTTCCCAGGGGCAAGTCAAACAAATGTGTGTGTGTGTGTGTGTGTGTGTGTGTGTGTAAGAGAGAGTGTGTATGCAAACAGTTGTCTGTCTGTGCCACGGCATAATTTTATTCTAAATCATTGTAGTAAAAACATTTTTGCATTTGGTGGATTTTTTGCATTGGAAAGACGCTTTAGGAGGATAAGTGTGTATTAGAAGGATCAAAAAAGATGACACTTCTACATGAGCAAGACACGTTGTCACTTAGACAATATATCGGTGCTACTAGGTCATTTCTGCAAGAAAATGACACTTTTAAATTAGCGAGACTTTTCTGCAGTAAGACTGAATTTAGCATGAAAAGAAATCCAAATGAAGAAGACATCTCTGTATTTTTGCTTGAAGAAGAAAGTTCTATATTCAGGCGACATCTCATCATTTAGAAGTCCTTTCTGCAGAGGAATCACCTTCTGCACTATGAGCATGTATAAGCATTACATAAATGAATTAAGCTGAAGTGAATTAAAAGACATTCTCAGACAATAAAAAATGCACACATCAAAACAGCAGTTCTGTATAGTTGGTATAATTTCATTATGTTGGTTTCCCCAGCCAGTTTAAAGATAAAACAGTAAGAACCAGTTCCTCATTTCTCTTCGTGACTGTAGAGAGCTTCTGTACAGAGGTACTGTACTGAGATAACAAAAGCTATAAACTCAGATAAAAGATCTGACATTTACCAGTGGATGGGTTTGAGGTTTGTGTTGTCGTGCAAAATCCCTCCGAACTGAAATAACTGCACAGCTTGAGACATCCATCACCTCTTCCTTTCAGTTTTTGTCAACACTCGTCATGAGTTTTGACATTGACGGGCTAATTCTTGTGAGCAGACACCTTCGATCACAATCAAAGCGTTAAGCTTCGTCATACAGAAAAATATCTTACACAATCACCAGAAATAAACCTTCAACGCATGAAGCTTCAGGGCTTCATGGAGACACCAAGAGGGTGTGTGTGTGTGTGTGTGTGTGTGCTTAGTTCATAATATCATAATATGAATTATACACAGAAACTTTAAGAATCAACATCTATTAGAAATCAGCTCTGAATTTCTCTCATAAAGTCAGTGATGAATTAAGAAACTCATCTCATTTGTTGTTTTATTGTATTGTTTATTTTCCTTTTAACCGTTTGTTGGTATTTTGGCTGATCTTTTTTTTTTTTACAGCACTTTGTTTCAACTCTGGTTGTTTTAAAGGGCGTTATAAATAAAGCTGAGTTGAGTTGAGTTGAGTTGCACAGATTCATATTGTAATCTAATATTTAGATTGTTTGTTGAAGATAACGACCCTAGAGGTGATAATATGATTTGCTCTTGTGTCTGAAAAGATGAATATAAGGCCATCAAGGTAACAACAATGTTATATCTGAAACTGTTTTGGACAGTAATCTTATTTCAATCCTACTGAATCATTGACAAGACATTATTTTATAAAGTTTAAACAGAAGTAAACTGGGTTGGAAAAGTCTCCAACTGGACAGAGAGTATTGTTTATCCTATGATCTTTTATTTTATTGTATTATATTAATTATTTTTTGCACTTTTATTGTACACTGGGGTAATTTTTAAGACAAGGTTTTCCATAAAGATAATTTAAGTTTTAATCTTATCTTGCTTTAGGGCAGTGCTGCAGTCTGCGTTCTCAGACAAGGTTAATAAAAACGGATGATCGTGAAGTAAGACCAAAATCTAACCTGGTTTTCTACCTAAAAACACATGAAATGTTTTATTTGAAAATGAATCACATTTGCTGTTTCCTGGAGTCATAGCTTGTGTGTCTAAACCATATCTGGTACATTAAATAATAAAGGAGAAGCAGTTTTTTTATTTTTTATATTTTATTGGAAAAGACAAAATATAAACAACAAAGCACTTAAACATCTGTTATTGGTTGTCTTGAAAGTCCTCTAATTGTTTAGGATTTTTTTTTCATAACTGAATGTTGCTCTTGTGTTGAGTCGGGAATATTAAAATAAACTTTTTCTCATTTTAACATTTTTTTCTCTATTCTGTCTCTATATAACACAATGCTTAACGAACTGCTAAGTGCTGCTTGTTGACAACGTGCTGGTGTTTGATTCACAGTGAAACTGGGGATAAGAACAGATGTGAATTAAACTGTGGTGAATTGTTATTTATATTAAAGAAACAGATCCATGCGGACACAGCCGGAGAGTTCAAGTGATTTGAGGTGATGTGATCTTGCTTGTGTATTTATCTCTATGAACAGCATCTTCTATAACAATAGAGGGCACTACTGATCTGCGGAAGACAACAGAAGCTTGAAGTACATTAACTGTATGAAAGTTTTTTCAGAGCAGAAAAAATAATGAGCAAAAATTAAAGTAAAAAAGTTGTCCAGTCTTGGATTTTGCCTAGGGAAAAAAAAAAAATCTTTTCATATTTGTGTTCAGGTGTGATAGAACTAGTATGTATGAGATCCTTTAGTCTAAAAAAGGAGATTAAAAAACACACCGGACTACCACAAACCAAGTTTACATCCTGATCTAACAGAAGCTCTTGGGAAAATGAGGAAAATGAGGTTTTGGTTACTTGCACACATTTACTATCAAATATATATATATATATATATATATATATATATATATATATATATATATATATATATATATATATATATATATATATATATATATATATATATATATATATATATATATATATAAATATGATAGCAAAGTATTTTACACTTGACCACTTTGAAAAATTCTGCATTTATTTATTGCAGTGAAAACAATGGTATAATTACATTATGTAATAAAATATCAATTTATGATTAGTTTTAGTCTGATTGATATTCTATGAAATAGAACATTAATATACAATAATAATATATAAATATAAGCGGCCGCTTTAAGATTACGTTAGCAGAAAAAGAGGTAAAATTAAATCAAATTATTTCATATTTAAAACCATATTTTCCTACTGTTCCTGTAGAACAGCAGTGAGGTTGTACTGTCAGAAACAGAGATATTTTGTAAATATGTGGGATTGGGTAATGCTTGGTAAACAAATGCCTTTTGGTCTTGGCACAGAACTGTGAGTATTTCTGCGGAACATTTTGGATAATTTTTAAATACGTAATTCAATATAACTTCCTGGTCTGTTTCCTTTAAAGTATGTTTGTTGCTTCAAATGTAAATATAATTTCTAGATGACTGGTTAACTCAGCAGGTTTGGCATTAATAAACATCTATACTTGTATAGATTCCCAGCATGTCACCATGTGGAGAAGGTCTTGGTCCTGTCCTGTTTCTCCCAAACTCAGATATTTAAACTATGATTTCTCTCTGAAATGATTCAATATGTAATGAAGTTCGTATTTTTATGATGCAAGTTCGTGGCTCTGTTCTGAGCTGTGGACAAACGGGTTCTGTGATTGGCTGAGGTCCACCTGGTGCCATTCTGTGGCCTCAGGGAGCCACGTTCAGGAGGATGGAGGGATTTCAGTCTCTGCTGAGACCCCACCACACACAGGATGATCCGACCGACCTGCCAACAGCTGGAAAAAAAAACAAGTCAATAGAAACAGACCAGAAGTGAAATAAAACACTAAATTTACCAAGTTTTCAGGAAATTTTAGAAAAAGAATCCACAGAACAAAATGAATGAATTTTTATTTCTGTCCATTACAGATATGTGAATAAAAGCTGACTGGTTGATGAGGATGAACAGTTAATGTAGGAGCTTTTATCTAGTGCTGTACTGATTGCAAATAAACTTTTTGTGCTGTATGACACATGTCTCATACATCTATGTAGTTTAGCTTTTAACCCCATTCCTAACATTCAAACTGAATTTTTGTCGACACAAACAGCAAATATCTCAGTGATTGCTTTCTGGACCAGAGACATTATTATTCTCAGTGGAAATGACTCCTACATATTTTAACAGACTGAGGTTTTAACAATGTGTTGCTGAAATATACTTCTGCCCGTCTGTACCATTATTGATCCCGGATTTAGTTTTCTCATGACAACCAGGATGGTTTCTCATCTCACAGCTCAAAAGTGCAAAAGATTTTAAAATATTGTTTTGTCAGACTACAGGACTGTTTTGTTTTTCCTCTCAGCCCATCTGAAGTATTTCTTTGATGTTTTTCATGTATTTTTTTTCTTTTCTTGCAAACGATAAATACAGATGGTCTTCCTCCCCAAGCCGGGTTCTGCTGAAGGTCTCTTTCTCTTTTCCTTTTGCTCTTCGGTATGTGTAATTGTGAATGCTCAGGACGGGGACTGAAAGTAAAGATCAGCAGTTCTGTTGTTTTTTTTAGCAAGACGAAGTTGCTGTGAATTGATGCTGCATGAATGAAGTGAATTGTGTACTATTTTAACTCATATTTGTGGATGCAGTTCAGATCTCTGCTCACTTACAGCTGTTTTCTGTTTTTAATTAAGTGCTGTCTGAAAATTAAAGTCTTCCAGATTTGTCTTCTTGTCTTGACAACAGATTTTTGCAAATCTTTTAACCCTTTAAAGCTCAACCTAGGAACAGCTGGGCATAAAAGTCCAGCTTGTAAAATCTGAAGTCTGTATTTGGCCCTGTGACAAAATGTAAAAAAAAAAAAAAAAAAAAAAAAAAAAAAGTAACAATTTATTTCTGTTTTGGTATTTTCAGCATTTATTACCATGTGATAGGCAAAATTATTGTAATCTTCTGCTTTCAGTTATTATCCAGGGGGCAGGAGACCAGGATCATATGGGGCAGAACAAGGTTTCGAGCAAAGGTTCTACTATAAATTGATGGGAAATGTCTTGTATGTGTCAAATATAATACATTTGGTTTTATAGAGTTAAAGATGCACCACAAATGAAAATGGTCTTAATGGTGCAGTTCTTAGTTCTTAGTAATTGCTTGGTGTGATCAAATCAGCTTCTCTATAATAATCCTTTTAAAAAACAATCATCCCACTAATCTGCTGCCACTTATCCTACTGTTTTAATGATTTGCCAGTCATTATATTCTGTTTCAAGCTGAAACTGTACTCAGCTTTGGGAATAAAGTCTGGAAAACCTGTACACCTCATAAGCCAAGTGTGACCCATGAAAATGTTTAATTAGGATTCAGCTCAGCATATTAGTGGACAAAAAGCTTTTATCCTGACAGAAGACTAACTTCTCTGCAAGTCATTTTTAATTCAGCACCTTTTATCTGATTTGTACTCTAAATGTCAGGAGCAGCAGGAGAAAGTGAATCTGTCGAAGCAGATGAAGTTTAAAATGATTAAACAAAGTCAAACATTTCGAAAACCGTTTACCTTTACGCATATAATCCAGCGTGATGTCAGCAGTCTAGCCAAACAGAATAAAAATGGCCTCATGGGTCACAAAGTTATCAGGGTCTGAGAGAAAATATTTGCAACTTTTCTGAAGGTTTCTGTCAGATTGCTTGATCTTCAACAGCATATTTAGACACATAATTCCATGCAGACAAAGACTTGAACTGACACATAAGCTCCTGAATTGTCTTGATAAAGTTATGTGATTTGACCAAAAACACTGGAGCAGGTTATTAGTTAAAATTGCGTGCAAACTGCTGCATGCGTTCAAGGGGCTTTTGTGCTTGTCTGGGTTTTCATTCCATTTTTATGTAAGGATATATAGGTGTTTCAGTGTTATTTTTTTCTTTTTAGAACATAATGCATGTATTGTGGTCCTAAAATGCTCATCTATTTGGCAGTTGTCAAAAAAATGATCTCTTTAAATCTTCAATTTCACTTGTCCTATTTTTATGTATTAAATACGTGTTACTACAAGTTATATTGTGAGATTAGATCTGAGTGCAGCAGCTTAAAGATGGGGTTAATCTATTTGAATATCAGTTCATATAAGTTCTCTCTTTTAATAATTGCATTAACATGCAAAACTTTCAGTCAGCTTTTTTCTTTGCAAAGCTTTGGTTGAGAACGTCACAGAGAATATGCAGGAAATGTTTTCCCCTCAAACACTTTGCTCTTATAGTCATGTTTTTGCAGGTGTGGCTGCAGTAGAACAATGCACCACATGTCCAGTTAAAAAAAACACATCTGCACTTGCCTACAATAGTACAAGCAGATATTTTTGTCGGTTTTCCTAATTTTTCTGATTTAAACTTCATCCTCCACAGATCCTGCATAAGCTCCCATTGTTCAATTAAGTCAATAATTGAGCCTTTAGTTCATGAAAATGGTTTCGTCCAAGAAGTGCTGCTAGTTGTGAGTGGTTCTGTGTTTAAGGCTTTAGACCATATGTGTGGTCCTGGAGGGCCACTATCCTGCAGATTTCTTTTGTTCCCATGCTCCAAACATCACCAGACCAAAATTATTGGGTCATTATGAAGAACATAATAAGCTGTTGGATCTATTTGATGTGAACCAGGTGGAGCAGTAAAACAGCAAAAACATGCAGGATAGTGGCCCTCCAGAACCAGAGTTTGACAACCTTGTGACTGTAGCAAAGGCCTCCATATTATAAGATGTTACAATCTGACAGACTCAGGGATAGGCAACAAAATCATCCACATTAAACCACTCTAAATCGTATGTAATTAATGTCACCACAACCCCCTGCTGGTTGGGTTATACTGGGCTTCTATTACCTGGAAGACTAAGAAGAAAGATGATCCAGGCTCAGGGTTGTATTTGCACAAGTAAACAAACAGGACACCCTAAAACCTAAAAACATTCACTTCTACTCCTGACTAATAGTACAACTCCTGATCATTTTCTCTTTACATGGTTGTCACATCTGAGCCTCACCTGCTGAGTGTGTGCTCACACGGGAGTGTGTGTCACAGCTGCTGTATGTTCAGGACCATTAGGATCATGAGAGTCCAGAATAGTGTCCTGAGTTCCTGCAGACAGTAAATAAATACAACATCAGCTGGTTCAGTCCCACAGGAGATAAGATGCTGGTGCCACACAGAAATCTGCTTCATGAGAAAAAGTTAAGGGGTGATCAATCATTCAGCTAATGAAGACAGCAAGTCAAGTTGATGAAACCCTACTGAGAGGTTCTGCCTAAAATTTTTAATAAAAGAGAATTGTCTTAGAAACAGTTCACATGTTTGGCATGCCCCCCTCTGGTGGCAGAGGATGTAAACTTCACAGATCTGTTCATTCAATTTCTGACAGCTGTTATAAACTTGTTGAGGTTTGAGGCCAGTTCAGCTGGTTTGATGCAAGAAATTAACCAAATATTCCTCAGATATCTGTTTAAGTTTACAGGCGTAACCATATTATAGACTGTGAGTGTTTATTAGGGAACAAAACCAGCCAGGACATTCTGGACAGACTACTTGTGTGGGTGCAGCCTGTGTTGCTGTCTTGACTGTGATAGACTGTAGAAATTCTGGTTTTGAATTGAAAGCATAAAAAAGAAAACAGACAGGATATTGCTGGGGAAGAGTGCTTATGGAGAATTAAAACTTCATGTCTGAGGTCTGAATACAAAGACAGGGAAAGACAGGGACGCGGGTTACCGGGACCCCCCTCTGGAGCCAGGCCTGGAGGTGGGGTATGAGAACGAGCTTCTGGTGGCCGGGCCTTCGCCCATGGGGCCCGGTCGGGCTCAGCCCGAAAGGGTTACATGGGCCCCACCTCCAGTGGGCTCACCATCTGCAGGAGGAGCCGTAGGGGTCGGGTACAATGTGAGCTGGGCAGCAGCAAGGGGCGGGGACCCTGGCGGTCCGATCCCCGGCTGCAGAAGCTGGCTCTAGGGACGTGGAACGTCACCTCTCTGGTGGGGAAGGAGCCTGAGCTTGTACGCGAGGTTGAGCGGTTCCGGCTAGATATAGTTGGACTCACCTCAACGCATGGCTTGGGCTCTGGAACCAGTACCCTCGAAAGGGGCTGGACTTTCTTCCACTCTGGAGTTGCTCATGGTGGGAGGCACCGAGCAGGTGTGGGCATCCTCATCAGCCCCCAGTTTGGTGCCTGCACGTTGGGGTTTACCCTGGTAGATGAAAGGGTAGTTTCCCTCCGCCTCCGGGTGGGGGGATGGGTCCTGACTGTTGTCTGTGCTTATGCACTGAACAGCAGTTCAGAGTACCCACCCTTTCTGGAGTCCTTGGAGGGAGTGCTGGAGGGTGCTCCTTCTGGGGACTCCATTGTTCTGCTGGGGGACTTCAGTGCTCACGTGGGCAATGACAGTGAGACCTGGAGGTTGAGTGATTGGGAGGCATGGTCCCCCCCCCCTCTGAACCCAAATGGTGTTTTGTTATTGGACTTCTGTGCTCGTCATGGATTGTCCATAACGAACACCATGTTCCAACATAAGAGTGTCCATATGTACACCTGGCATCAGGATTCCCTGGGCCGCAGTTCAATGATCGATTCTGTAGTCGTATCGTCGGACCTGCGGCCACATGCCTTGGACACTCGGGTGAAGAAGGGGGCGGAGCTGTCAACTGATCACCACCTGGTGGTGAGTTGGCTCAGATGGTGGGGGAGGAAGCCGGTCAGAGCTGGCAGGCCCAAACGTGTTGTGAGGGTCTGCTGGGAACGTCTGGCTGAGTGCCCTGTCAGAGCGAGCTTCAACTCCCACCTTCAGCAGAGCTTCGAACATGTCCCGAGTGAGGCGGGGGACATTGAGTCCGAATGGGCTGTGTTCCGTGCCTCTATTGCTGAGGCGGCCGGCCGGAGCTGTGGCTGTAAGGTCGTTGGTGCCTGTCGTGGCGGTAATCCCAGGACTTGTTGGTGGACACCAGCAGTGAGGGATGCCATCAAGCTGAAGAAGGAGTCCTATCGGGCCTTCTTGGCCTGTGGGACTCTGGAGGCAGCTGATGGGTACCGGCGGGCTAAGCGGCATGCGGCTTCGGCTGTTGCCGAGGCAAAAACTCGGGCATGGGAGGAGTTCGGCAAGGCCATGGAGAAAGACTTCCGGACGGCTTCGAGGAGATTCTGGTCCACCATCCGGCGGCTCAGGAGGGGGAAGCAGTGCTCCATCAATACTGTATACAGTGGAGGTGGGGAGCTGCTGACCTCAACTCGGGACGTAGTGGGTCGGTGGAAGGAATACTTCGAAGACCTCCTCAATCCTACCAACACATCTTCTGATGAGGAAGCAGAGCTGGTGGACTCAGGGGTGGACTCTCCTATCTCTGGGGCTGAAGTCGCTGAGGTGGTCAAAAAGCTCCTTGGCGGCAAGGCCCCGGGGGTGGATGAGATCCTTAAGGCTCTGGATGCTGTGGGGCTGTCCTGGCTGACACGCCTCTGCAGCATTGCGTGGACATCGGGGGCAGTACCGCTGGATTCGCAGACAGGGGTGGTGGTCCCCCTTTTTAAGAAGGGGGTCCGGAGGGTGTGTTCCAATTACAGGGGAATCACACTCCTCAGCCTCCCTGGTAAGGTCTATTCAGGGGTCCTGGAGAGGAGGGTCCGCCGGATAGTCGAATCCCGGATTGAGGAGGAGCAGTGTGGTTTTCGTCCTGGTCGCGGAACAGTGGACCAGCTCTATACCCTCTTTGGGGTCCTGGAGGGGGCATGGGAGTTTGCCCAACCAGTCTACATGTGCTTTGTGGACCTGGAGAAGGCATTTGACCGTGTCCCCCGGGGACTCCTGTGGGGGGTACTCCCGGAGTATGGGGTACCGGACCCCCTTGTACGGGCTGTCCGGTCCCTGTACGACAGGTGTCAGAGCTTGGTCCACATTGCCGGTAGTAAGTCGGATTCGTTTCCGGTGAGGATTGGACTCCGCCAAGGCTGCCCTTTATCACCGATTCTGTTCATAACTTATATGGACAGAATTTCTAGGTGCAGCCGAGGTGTTGAGGGGATCCGGCTTGGTGGCCTCAGGATTGGGTCCCTGCTTTTTGCGGATGACGTGGTCCTGTTGGCTTCATCTGGTCGTGATCTCCAGCTCTCGCTTGAGCAATTCGCGGCCGAGTGTGAAGCGGCTGGATTGAGAATCAGCACCTCCAAATCTGAGACCATGGTCCTCAGCCGGAATAGGGTGGATTGCCCTCTCCGGGTCGGGAGTGAGGTCCTGCCTCCAGTGGAGGAGTTTAAATATCTCGGGGGTCTTGTTCACGAGTGAGGGAAGGATGGAGCGTGAGATCGACAGACGGATCGGTGCGGCGTCTGCAGTAATGCGGGCTCTGCGCCGTTCTGTCGTGGTGAAGAAGGAGCTGAGCCAGAAGGCGAAGCTCTCGATTTACCAGTCGATCTACGTTCCTACCCTCACCTATGGTCATGAGCTGTGGGTCGTGACCGAAAGAACGAGATCTCGTATACAGGCGGCTGAAATGGGTTTCCTCCGCAGGGTGGCCGGGCTCACCCTTAGAGATAGGGTGAGGAGCTCGGTCATCCGGGAGGGGCTCGGAGTAGAGCCGCTGCTCCTCCGCATTGAGAGGAACCAGATGAGGTGGCTCGGGCATCTGGTCAGGATGCCTCCTGGATGCCTCCCTGGTGAGGTGTTCCAGGCACGTCCCTCGGGGAGGAGACCCCGGGGAAGACCCAGGACACGCTGGAGGGATTATATCTCTCGGCTGGCCTGGGAACGCCTCGGGATCCCCCCCGCAGAGTTGGCAAATGTGGCTGGGGAGAGGGAAGTCTGGGCTTCCCTGCTTAGGCTGCTGCCCCCGCGACCCGACCTCGGATAAGCGGCAGAAGATGGATGGATGGATGGATGGATGGAATAGTTTGTAAACATGCGTCTTCTTCCGAGCTGGAGTCTGGCCGAGAGGAAATATGGTGGCCGCTCTAGTAACTGGACAGTGAGATTACACCACCGCTGAGATGTAGGTGAATCCCAGAATGATTCAACCCAAAAGGGTTATAAAAGCTTTAGACCAGGGGTGCTCGAGTCCAGTCCTCAAGAGTTAGTACTCTGCAACTTTTAGATGTATCCCTTCTCCAACACACCTGAATCAACGGATTGGATGGTTACCAGACTTTTGCAAAGCTGAATGACATGCAAATGAGGGATTTTAGTCATGTGATTGAGGTGTGTTGGACAAGGAATGCATCTAAAAGTTGCAGGATAGGAATGAAAGCATCGACTGAATGAGCATGTTGCTGCAATGAGCCCTGCTAACATGACATGTAATAGTAGATCCTGGACCGGAGCTCTCCTGCTTTAGACAATAGATCAGCAACTTGTTCAATCATAGCTTATTTTAAAACATACATTAATATGTACATTTATTTAGTTCTGGTTACTTGAAACATCATAAGGGATGAGCAGAGTTTTGTAGTTTTAGCAGTATTCTTTTACATTATTTTCTCTTCTTTTTATCCAGCCTTTCCAGTTATTCTGATGTGTGTGTGTGTGTGTGTGTGTGTGTGTGTTTGTATTTTTAACCTTGCTTCTCTGTCTATGTTGCAATATTTGTTTTTGCTTCTCTGACACAAGGAGTGTCATGTTCACTGATGCTGGCTGAGATCAGATCCATACTTACAGAAAGCAGATGGACTCTGACTGTTAACAGAAGCCACCTGCTTACAGCTGCTGAATCAGCACTTTTATAAATAACATCTGACAGAATGCAGCTTTGATCCAGATCACCAGTTCCTGTGGTTCATCGTGTTTCTGCTCCTCAGTTCAAAACAACTGAGAGAAGACATGACGGGCTCAGCTGGATGTAAGGTCTGAACCTCATCATTGTGTCCTCAAAGAATTCAGCTGAAAATGAAGGGAAGCATCTCTGGTTTCATGTAAAACAGGTCTGACCATAGTCAGGGTTATGCATGCCAGTATAACTGAATTTCAGCCTTTGCTTAACTTTGTTAGTGGTTAAATAAAATTTCTCTGATGTTTCAGTTTAGTTTGATAAGTTTAAAGGGGATTTTATAGAGCTATGGAGTAGTTTAAAGACATTTTGACATTTAACCACATTTTCTAGAGTATATTTCAGAAAAATTGGTCCTTCACATTAGCTCATCACACATGCATTTAACTTACTAATGGAAATATGCTCTCACAGATCAACTGGTGTCTGATAGAGCACACACTGTAGACAGGATATAAAGCAAAAAGTACACTGTAGAAATAGTTGCATTGAAGTTAACACACTATCAGAATGGTAGATAAAACTCTCTGTTTTTGTGTCAATATGTATTACATTTAGACTTATTCACTATATTTATGTGACTGGAATGAAACACATAGGAAAGACTAAACGAAGCAAGATTAACCAGCAAGATTAAACACTAAATGTTTAGGAGTTTTGACTGTTGCAAGCATACATCTTCTTAGAAAAAGATCTCAACAGATATTATCTCTTTAACATCCTGGGAAATTTTACAGATAAAAGACTTATTTTGGACCCAATATATCACTGAATAACTTTAACTGGACACTTGGTGATGTAAACGGGACTGCTACTGGAGTACAGTATGGCTTCAAAGACAAATTACTTTTGTGACTGGTCTGAAATGAGTGTTAACTGAATCTACAACTACAATTGTGGTGCGGAAATGTATCCATCAGTCAATTCTCACGAATCTTAGCTTTCCAATTATGTATATAATGTGTTGGTACTTGAAAGTAAGACTCCATAAATTACATATTTATTTGCCATATCCTGCCCACAGGACGTCGGGTATTAACAGATTATGAGATGGCTGCGAGGAGCAAATCTTGACAAGAATCCACAAACAAATGTTGGATTTACGCATGCAACCTGGCCTCATTGCAAAGAAAGTAAAAGGTAAAATAACTTGGCTCTTGGTTTGTCCAAGGTTTCACTCAGCACCCTGTTCACACTGTTGAAATGATGTGTATATTGATTCGTGTATGTAAAGTGCCCCTGTGACAACATTGTTGTGAAGTGGCGCTATACAAATAAAGTGGAATTGTTCCAGAGACAAATAAAATGAAATGAAAGAAAACACCATTTGAGAGAAAGAGAGAGAAAACACAAATAAATTATTTCCAAACATCTGTTAGCTAATAACTGATTTCAACACAGTGTGAAAAGACTTGATACTGGGCCAATAGGGCACAAAAGAATAAGTGTCAAGCCTAACAGCAACAAACTAACAAAGAAAACATAGTTCAGATTAGGATTATTTTAAAGTGGTGTTCTTAAAATAAATAATAATAAAAAATCTAGAGAAAACTTGATGGATGAATCGGATTCAGGTCATTCATTCATTGTTGGTGAAACATCATCTGACATGGAGACCAAGAAATTAGCTAAAAACCAGTAGCAGGTATTTTGGAGTGATGAATTCTTCTTAAAGTCTGGACCTCACCACAATCCTAAATGGAGCTCAGGAAAGTCTTTAAAAGGCTATATTTATATGCATGTTTGCACAGTAAAGTATATACCTGCAGCTAATCTCTGTTACTTGTATATTTAAAAAAAGGATGGTTGACTCAAGAGGCTTGATAAGTTTTTGGTTTCAGAGTAAGAACTCGCTGACACTGGTAAAAATGGTTACATTTGAATTTAAATAATTAATTAATCAATAAATCATTGTTACCCAGGAAATAGGAAGCGGTGAAGAGCTATGAACATTGACTTTTGTCCTCTGTGTGGATTGTGCAACAGTCACCACTTTCTGGTCTCCTGTTACTTCGTTCCCCTCTAACTCATCTTCTTCAGTGTCAATGAACTGTTCACTGAATTTCTCCAGTTCTTCATCGCTGGTGTTACCTGAAAACATCACAAAGCATCCATCAGCTGGGATTTGATCTCCACTTTTGTTTAATTTCTTTTTAAAATTATTTATAATTGGACTTTTTCATATCAGTTTCTTTTCAATACTTTTTTGTCATATTCAATTCAATTCAATTCAACTTTATTTATATAGCGTCAAATCACGGCAATGCCATCTCAAGACGCTTTACAGACAGAGGGGAAAACATAATGAAGGCCAATTCATAACAGCCTATATAAGGAAACCAACAGATTGAGTTGAGTCCAACTCAATCTCCCATCCTGAGCAAGCACACTGGCAACAGTGGGAAGGAAAAAAACTCCCTTTTAACAGGAAGGAAACCTCCGGCAGAACCCGGCTCAGGACAGGCAGCCATCTGCCTCTGCTGTGTGGGGGGAAGAGGACAGAAAGACAACAGACAACAGGAACTGCTACTCCCGGCCAGGGAGACCTGCTGAGACAGGAGACATACATGTTAATGATGCAACACTGTTATGGGGGGGTAAAAGAAAGAGATAAAGAGAAAAAGAAAGAAGCTCAGTGTATCAGGAAATGTCCCTCAGCAGTCTAAACCTATAGCAGCATAACTAAGGGATGCTAACCATCCCTAGCTATAGGACTTATCAAAAAGATAAGTCTTCAGCCTAGTCTTAAAGGTGGGGAGGGTGTCTGCTTCCCTAACACTAACTGGGAGCTTATTCCATAAGAGAGGGGCCTGATAACCAAAGGCTCTGCCTCCTGCTCGGCTCTTTGAGACTCTAGGAACCACAAGTAAGCCTGCAGTCTGCGAACGAAGTACTCTACTTGGTATATAAGGAACAATGAGGTCTTTGATATATAGTGGTGCCTGGTTGTGGAGGGCTTTATATGTAAGGAGAAGGATTTTAAATTCTATTCTAGATTCAACAGGCAGCCAATGAAGAGAGGCTAAAACTGGAGAAATATGATCTCTCATGCTGGTTCTGGTCAGGACTCTGACTGCAGAATTCTGGATCAGCTGAAGGCTTTTCAGGGCATATTTAGGACAGCCCAGTAATAGAGAGTTACAGTAATCTAGTCTCGAAGTAACAAAAGCGTGAACCAGTTTTTCTGCATCACTCCGAGACAGAATGTCCCTAATTTTGGCTATATTACGTAAATGAAAGAAGGCTGTTTTAGTAACCTGCTTAATATGTGGGCCAAAGGACAGGTCAGGGTCAAATATTACTCCAAGGTTTCTCACTGTAGCACTGGAAGCTAAAGTAATGCCATCCAGGTTCATTACAAAACCGGAAAATTTAGTTTTTCAGATCCAACGAGAATTACTTCAGTCTTATCTGAGTTTAAGAGGAGAAAATTTCTAGACATCCAAGTCTTTATGTCTATGAGACAATTTTGTAGCCTATTGGGCTGATTTGTTTCATCTGGTTTAAAGGATAAGTATAGTTGAGTATCATCTGCATAACAATGAAAATTTATTCCATGCTATCTAATAATTTTGCCTAAAGGGAGCATATATAGCGTGAAGAGTATTGGTCCAAGTACAGAACCTTGAGGAACTCCATGACTTACTGTAGTTTGGGAGGAGGACTTGTCATTTACATGAACAAACTGAAGTCTATCAGATAAATATGATTTAAACCAGCTTAACGCTATACCTGTATATATATTGCCCCCTCAGGCTCAGCATGACTTACTGTAAAAGCTGTACTCGAAGGTTGTGCTTAAGTCATAATAGTCTGGAGGAGTCGTGTTGTCGTCATACTGAGCCTCACAAACTGCAAACACAACACAGTGATGTTAGCGTTTGTCCAAGTACAACAACCTGCAAAAACACATGTTAGTTCAGAGGCGCCAAAAGCTAAAAGTCAGGAAATGTCAACACAATTAGTGTATAGTTCAGTTTTTGCAACTGAATATAAACTCACAAAAAATTAGTGATATTTGACTTTATGTATGTCAGCATGAACCTAAAATCATTAATTTATTTTGATTTGACTCTTGCTAAAGTTTTTAATGTACATGTACACTCTTCATGTTCTCTAAGAAAAAGCCAATATAGGGGTCTGAACCACGAATGGACAGCTAAATGTTCTGGTTCAGAGACAGCTTGTATCTTAACAGTCCTCTTCATCCCTCTGTTTACACCTGAACATCCTTAGACCAAGACAAATCCTAATGCACAAGTTAAGGATACATTGACTTCACTTGTACACATTTACTTAATTTGTGTACAAGTGTATTTCAGTTCAAATGAATGTATAAAGATATCAATTTAAGGATGTATAAATCAAGTGAATGATGGATTTTATGTTGGATATCAAAGAATGTGATTATTTACTTGATTAATATCACTTGTTTATGTATTTTCTTTTCTTATAATATGGGGGTTGATTGTCAAGTAATTGACTGACTGACCATTCATGTGTGTGTTTGTTTTTTTTTGTTTTTTGTTTTTTTAGAAGGGGGCAGGTATTATCAGTTTTTACTTCTTCCTGCTCTTTTTCTATCATGGTGGTGCAACAAAATGTGTTTTTTTTTTCTTTGCATATTCTTTTGGTTTTGTGTGGTGTGAGGTTGTGCAGTCCCATGTGAGAAATAGATTAAATAAATAAAATAAACTTGTGAAGTTTTGTTTGGGTAAATTATTTGAGATGAAGGAATTACCATCACATAACTGTCCTGAAATGTCTTATAGTCATGATATATTGTCAGTGTGTCAACTTTTTACATTTTTGGTAAATTTCACTGAAAAGCTTGAATCTCCTTAACGTTTTCTGAGTAGTGCATTTTCAACTTATTGATGTATTTATCATTCAAGGATTAATCTGCAATAAGACGCATGGCATCAGATGAATGAAGAATAAGTACTTCAGGTTTCACGTCTGAAAGCTAATCTTCAGACCGTTGAGGATCTAAGATCGGTAAAAGGTGTTGTCTGATTTTGAGTGTGTTTAGTTTAGTTTGTGTTTTTCCATGTCTGCAAAGTATGAAAGTTATTTTTCCATCACCCTCGAGGAGAGACTGTTGGGAATGTGTGTCTGTGCATACACAGACCTTCTGTGCATGTTTTTAATTTACAGTTGAACAGAGCTGTAGTTGTTGCATAAAGTAGATGTTATAAATCCAGCTGCTTTCATACAGCAGACAGTTTGGTTGTTGAACCACCAGTCCAAACAACGTGTTAAGTGTCTGGTTTCAATTCTGATAAAACTTCTACAGATGAAACTGAGATTACTGTTAAAGTTTTATGTTGGAAAGTTGCTGTTTAAACTTTGGTTTAGTTCAGTTTTATTCATGATTAACTTTTATTTTAATCTTCCACACAAACTAAATCTACCGTTCTCCAGACATTGCAGGGGGGGCAGACGTGTTAGAGAAAAAGACATTTACTCCGGACTTCTTTTGAGATTTTTCTGCTGGCTTCCTGAGTTATTCGGCCTGATTTCCATTCTTCTTAGTCATCACTGTAATACATCTGAGAGCACATCTTGACTGTTGATACATGTTTATATTGAATTTTCAGACACAGAACATGTCCAAGAGCATAAATCCTCAAGATAATTATGTTAACTTTTCATATTTAACCTTGTTTAAGGGGGTTTTATCAAATATAAACAGAGGTTCTTTTTTATGTGGCTTTACTGAGATCAAATGAGATTTACTTAAACTTTTGTTCCTCCTACATTTAATAAAGAACCAGGGGTGTGTCAGGGAATATGTTTAATAGGGGACCAGGTAGGGACACTGACTGGGAAAGGGTGGCACGTGTAAATAAGAGCTTCTAAAAAAGACACATGGTTTTAAGAAATTATTAATTAATTATTGATACGTAAGTTGTTATTTAATGTAAAAGTAAAGCATAATAAGTGAAAAATGTTATTTTTGTCAACATTTCTTTACCTAGTGTAATCATTATGCTTCCCTGTCCAGTACTTTTTCTGTTTCCCTGCTACAACACGCTTAAGTGAATAAATCATCATGCACCCTGCCTCTTGCCAAATGATTGTTGGGATAGGTTGCAGCTTCCCGCAACCCTTAACCAGACTAAGCGATAATGAAAAATGCACGGATGCATGAATGGAGTCATAGTGCAGAACTTTATAGGCTGTTGGATCCATTTGACTTTAATCAGGTCTGTTTGAGCATGGAAAACTTGCAGGACTGAGAACACCAGGTTTCCCCGCCACTTAAACATGCAAGTATTTTTACCCATGTGGGATTGCGCAAGATGTTGCTTCATGGTGATCCAGAACATGTGTTGATGGTAGTATTAATGCTGAACAACATATAGAAGTATATTACATACTGCATTCACCTGCAAAAAGGGAACGGACATTTATCCACATAAGATTCAGTTTGTCTTCTCATCATCTGGGATCTGGATTTTTGGGAGGGCATGTGGCCTCATGGTTAACCATCTCTCATCCCTGAAGATAATCTGACTGGAATTAAAGTTTTAACAGAGGATTGAGTTGCGTTGCAGATCTCTAAAGGACTGGCTCCCTGGTTTGAATGTAGCTCAGCAATTTTTGTCTGTTTTTATTTTTCTAAGATTGTTTGCCTTTTAACAGAAACTTTGAGAAAAACTTGCTGACTCAGAACATTAAGCTTTTAAAACTGTACCAATAAACACACGAGCAATAAGTCAGAAATTCTCTTTCCAGAGTTCATATGCTTCATAATTCACAACTGTTGCAATATAAAAATATTCATTAGATTGTTGCATAAACATAGAATTTAATCATTCTTTCTGTACTTAAACAAACATCAGCCTTATCAGGAATCTTTCAACAACAGTGTTGTTAAATGAAATCATGCTTGCTGTGCAACTGCGGCTGTTTTACTGACCTGACCTGAACAATCATATCAAACATACACGAGTGTCATGTGAACTGAAGCTCCAATACGACCACAGTGGCTGTGAGGTGATGTTAGAGTCTAAAATGACGTGGTCAGGAAAACATATCTGAACCCAGAGAGAACAACAATGAAGCTGCGGACTGTAACTGAGTTCCTGCTTTTGTCTGAACAAGACAAACTTCTCCTCTTGCAGCATATTGTCTGCTGATGTGTGGTCTCAGTGAATCATAACTCAGCCTTCCTGTTCTGCAGTCTGATTTATTGGCTTGAGATACATGGATTCCTCAATCGGTTCATTTCACACTCATGTATTAATAAAAATCAGTGAGAACAAAATTATCTGCTCCTCTCGTCAAAATCTAAGGAAACTCATGACTAATGAAATACACAAACTCCTTTTGAGTGTTCTTGTTTGTGTGTACTTTAGAAAGTTTTGGGGACTTTTGGAAGTTTCTTCTGGTCCAGTAAGTGTTTCTAACAGCTGTGGTTGGAGAACTCCTCAAGAAGTCTTGAGGAGGTTCTTGCAGCCTTTAAGAAGTTCTTTTGTTCTTGTTATGCCATTTAAGAGATTCATTTCACTTGAAATGAGGCTCTACAGCTTGTTAATTTTGAGTATTTATGATTGTCTATTAGGCTTTTCATATGGCTCAGGAGAATGGTTCGTGAAGGCCTTGACTTACTTGGCTCCCTGTAAAAGTTACTATCGGGATTGTGCTAGCTATTTATGCAGGTGTATTATATGATAAGTGGATCCTGGTGACTATTTAGATTATTGTTCTAGTGCTTTGGCTGTTAATTATTGTGGTTGCGTAGACTAAGGGGTCCTCAAAGAGATGCTGGTGCCCTTCAGGTGGCTCCACTGCAGCTGTAGAGTATTCTGGTGGATCATTTAGAAAGTTGTAGCGGTTCTTTATTTGCTTGTGGAGGTCATTGGTGTTATTTTAGGTGTCTCTAAGGAGTTTCTTCTGGTCCTTCAGCTAAATGAGCCATTTCTTTAGGGTGTTTAAGTCATACTAAAGGTGCTTATTTTTGGTCATTTTAGAGGCTCCGGTTTCGTGCAACTGGTGATTTACGTAGTTGTAGTTGTTTTTGAGAATCTTTTACTCCTCATGGATGTTAAATTGTTTTTTTTCATGTGATAAAAAATTGCATAGACAACAGACACACAATTCTCATCTGTAAATAGGATTCACGGACAATCAGGAAGATGGACATCAGCTGGTTTCATCCTAATTTTATTTTGAACCAGTACCAGAGAGATTAAATAAAAGTATATTCATATGTATCTAATACATTAAAATATCATATTGTATGTACTTGTGAGCATGTAATGACCTGAACAGGATCAGGTCCTGATAAGTTGATACATGATTCTGTGTTATTAAAGTGGGCAGATTAACAGCAGGTGGAGCTAAATCTCCAGTCAATCCCGCTGAAGAAGGTGGATGGAAAACAGCTTCAGATATAGAGATGTTCTAAGGTTGAAGAGCAAAACTGATGAGAAAACCCCTCAGATACAGTCTGATGGGAAAGCTGCTCCCTGTGGAACATCTTCATCCTGCCTCACATTCATCAGCTGCATGCAGTCAAACTCTCAGAGTCTCTTCCTGGGAAAATGTTTGTGCTCATCCTCATAGTTTCACATCGTAACTCAGATTTATCAAACCTGTTAGGAGGCTGATAATTCCACAGAGACATCTGATGTTCCTTTCCTCCCAGGAAGCAGGATTTATTTAGTCTTTATCGCGTTTTCTGTGCACATTAATGTAAACACATAAAATGTATGTTTCTGTTTGCTCCACAGTTCTCGCCACAGTCTGGAGCAGCTGCTCCCAGATGAAAAACAACTTGTCACAAACCGAGGAAAAACTGTGTCTCTTGTTTCTCTGGTAGGAAATTACTTCTGAGCAGAAAAAAGTAGATCTGTGATAGAATAAGAGGGAATGAAATAAACTTTTCCTTGTTTTTCTATGCTTCTAAGTTTGTTTTAATGACACATTTTTAGATCATAAGCAGCTTATTTTACATGGAAATTTTTTTTCTGAGTGTGTGATGAATGTTTGATCATTTTAAGGATATAAATAAGCATCATTTTAACAACCAAACATGTGCCTTTTGAACATTTAACTCATCTGCTTTGCTACACTACGCCCTGACACTACGCCCTGTAGCTCCTTCACATCTTTCCTTTTTCTCCTTTACAATACACTTGTAAAGCACACTGAACCTTCAAAAGGCCTTTTTAAAGTCTGTCATATAAATAGAGGTTAGAATAAATGTCAATATAAAGCAAAAATGTCCTCCCTTTTCCACAAATGTCCTCAGAAGCCAAACTGGTTAAAAAAAAAAAAGTCATGCAAATACTTCATGAATGAGGTCAATCAGTGATAATCTGCAATCTCTAATCTGTCAAATCGGATCTGGTTTGAGTTCATCTTCATGTTATCCTGCTATGTTACACAGTAGTGAGGGGAGAGTTTACTCAAATAATCCGAACATATAGGCTGATTTATCCTGGTGGAGTAAATAACACAGAGGATGTGTTAACATGTTAGAGTCTGTGTACAACAGACCAATGTCAGGGTTAGTCAGCTGGTCACTTGGACATGGCAGATGTAGACCCACTTAGAAATGGCTGGGCACACAACTCAGCTGATTTAGGACTTTCACAATTTATCTCTGTTTTTGGATGACAGGTGGTTGGAATTTTTGGGCTCATCTCTTTATTGCCTCTGTAAAATTGATTGGATTAGCTGTTTCAGAGATTTGAGAGAACACACACTCATTTGTTTCTATGTCCCTCTGGGAACACAACATTGGCATAAAGCAGTCCCATAGCACAACCTTAAAATCTTAATTCTAAACCATTAAAAAAAGGGGAACATGAGGTCCCCACGGGTCATGTGTCGTCATTTTAAAGTCCCCACTGGGATCTAAACTCTCATGCAATCAGATGGTGGGCTGCAAATAAATCATCAAATAGGAAGTGTGTCATCTCTAATGGCCTGTCAATCACAGAGCCTTGTGACAGCAGAGGAAATGAAAACCAGCTGACATGCACACACACACACACAAACACAATGGCTGATATCATTTGTCAATCAAACTGAATGGGTGAAACTTGGATGCTGGGAAAAATAGTATCTGAAGATGGGAAAAGAGAAGAGTATGTGATTAGGAAGGAAGAAAAACAGTAATAGAGAGGATGATGAGAAGAAGAGAGAGACAGAAAGGAGAGAAAATGTTGGGAGGTGTGGGAAAAGGAAATTGGGAAAGCCAGGATGGGGGAAGTAATAAAGAAAGAAGGACATGAGAGAGCAAAGTTGGGTAAAGAGGGACATGAGAGCAAAGAATAGGATGAGGAAGTTAAGGAGAGGATAGAAAAAGGAGGAAAAGAAGAGGAGGAGAGTGACAGGAAGTCAAGAAAATATAAGCCTGAGGGGGTCTGTAACAGCGCGGGGGTGTTTGTTGGCAAAGTCACATGATCCTTTGAGGAACTTTACAAAATCCAGCTGTTCAACACACACTCACTGACACACAGTTAAACACATGTTCAGTGTGAATAAGACAAAAAAATGAAAGTAGTGTGCTGTTAAGGGACTGTTGGTTATTTCAGATCTGGAAAAAAAAACAGCCGTTAGCTGGTTAAATTCTGGCGCCAGAGACAGCTGCTCATATCTGTCCTATACAGTCAACGCTGATCCCTGTAACCATGATGACCCTCGTTCCCAACATGAGAGGGAGTCCATCAGGAAAATGTCACATGATTAATCTGTGAGGAAGCAGCTGAACAATGTATCTTTGTGATTTGTTGCAATTATAAACTGACTTTCAAAAACCAAGAAAATAATGTAAAGAAATAAAATCTAAAAAAGCCTCTGATCGTCCGTTTTTCCTTTCTTTCTTTTTTTTGCATCTTGTCATGAAGCTGATGTTTAAATTCTTGATATCTAATGAAAAAAAAAGTGGTATAAGATGTTGTGGAGTGCATCATTGTTACCAGGTGGTCCTTAAAACTGCAGGAAGTCAACAAAAAACAGGATTTACAGCAGAATTAAGAGCTTCCAAACACATCCTCCAGTTTTTGCAGGCAGTGTTTGCTTATCTTTATGGTTGTTTGATTTTCCTCTTCAAATGCCGCCTCAGCCCTGTGAATCTAAAGTCCCGTCAGATTTATGTTTGATTTGACACGGTATTGATTTGACAGGTATTTCCAGAATTACTGCATTTTCCAGAATATTTATTGTGAAAAGACAGACTTAACCGTCAATCTGGCACAGTGATAAGGTTTTTTACTCAAATTTAAATGAGATTTAATTCACAAATCTGCAGCATTGGAAGAAAAAAATCCATTTCTTCTTGTCAAAGCGATGCAGTAATACCAGAGAGTAAATGTACTGTATTAAAAGCTACAAGATCACCATCTCCATGTTTGTTTTTCTGCATAAAAAGTTGCTCATTAACTTAAAAAGAGGCCTTGCTAAAAACTCTGCGGATCATTTTCATCTTAAAAGTGACACATGGTAGAAATGAGAAGTTTTGTCATTTCTTTTGCAGATTTAAGTTTAGTTTTTGAACAATTTAAACAAGTTAAACAAATATGCATGTGTTAAAGCCAACACCTAAGCTATTCTGTTATCCTCATTCAAACAGAGAGCAAGACCTCCAGTGGTTGCAGGAGGATGAGGAGTAGGGAGAAGAGGAGGTGGTAAACATGTCAGCTTACAGTTTGCAGACAAATTAATTCACCAGAACAGGAAGTTGAACAGCTGCAACAGTCAGACAGTTAAAAGACTCACCAGCAGTCAGCAGCAGCAACAGCGAACTTCCAAGCAGGCTAGCTGTCAGAAACCTGAAACTGGACATTATTCACAAGGGCAGGCAGAGAAGGGGAGAGGAAGGATGGATGGATGGATGAATGGATGGATGGAAGGAAAGATGGAACACAGACAGAGAGACAAAGAGTGAGCAGAGACAAAGGACATGAAGGTGTGATGGTCGGAGCAACTGAGCACTGAATGAACATGATCACATTTTAGAGAAAAGGGGAGGAGAGAGTGTAGAAGGGGGAGGAGAGGGATGAGGAGGGGGAGGGTTGTTCTGGTTTTCCTGCCAAGTTTGTTCCCTGTTTGCCAAACATGAAGAAAGAGACATTCACAGCCAGAAACAGATTCACTAGAACAAAGAAATGCAACACACCTTTAGTCTACACTTTTTTTATTTTTAATTTTTAATTTTTGTGATGTTGTGCAAACTGCTTTTGGGCTGCTCTTTGTTCTAAACTCAAAGGCAAATTGCAGTTTACTCTGAAGCGGTTTGTTTCTCAATACCGTGTCTGTTGTGTCTATGAGTCATGCTTACTCTGCACTCTACACCTCTGTTTTTAGAGATTCAGCCAAACTAGGAGTCACTTAAAACATGATATACTGAACATAACTGCAAACTCCTTGCTGCTGCTTCAGTTTTAATTCAAATCCATAAAACTCATGTCACTATCATGAAAAAAACTTGTTCAAAAGCTAAATTAAAAAAAAAGAAATTAACATTCTAATCCTTTATACAGGCTGAGTTGGAACTACCTTTTTTTTTTAACATGTGTAGATCAGTGAATATGCAAATTGGCTCCAGCTGCTCAGACTTCTAAGGTGCACACAGCTCTAAGAGTGCAGCTTCACGTATACCCTTTGTCAGCCAAAATTGGTGTGTAGATGTGGGTTTTTAAAACACTGGTACACCTGCTAAAACAATGCGATTAAATCTGTTCATACTGCCAGCCGTAGCATGTTTTTGCTCAGTGTTAGAAGGCCAAGCTTTTACTCAGCTGTCTGTTAATGCTACCACCTCCCACTGGGACCACCATTCAAGCTTCAACAACATCAAGGGATTTCATTGTGCTCTATCCTACAGACTATACTGAACCATTATCTGATAAGCACAAATTTCTTAGAAAATGAAACTAATCTATTTCTTTTTTTCCCTGAAAAGCAGAAATCAACCTCACACAGGAGGAACTAAGCTGCCAGCCTGCAAAACTGTGAAATCAATCATTTAGCCTTTTTTACTTCCATGTTGCTTGTTGTTGAATTTCGTTTTGAGGCTTTTACAGGAAATTATGTATTTCCATGACAAAAATGAACGACTCTCTCATAGCTCTAAGTGAAGCACCATCATTTAAACTGAAGCCAAGATTTTAAGACTTTTACTGAGTAGTCAATGCTGGAGATTACAGACAAATGACCTAATCTGAGGTAAAATATGTGATTGTTTAAGCTTGTGAAGACACTCCAGTCCACAATGTAATAGCTTCTGATTTATAAGCAGTTGGGTAAAAGGACACAAAAAGAGCAAACATGGAAATAACATGAGAAGGAGCTCGCTGATAAACCGACAGTCTGATGAGAAAACTTGGCAGCATTTGTTTAAATGTTTGCAATAACACACATTTCCAACGTGAAGTATTATTACCAACTCCAGAGATAAGCCACAGAAACTCTCAATTCTCCACAATAAAGGTGTGAATAAAATAAACGGAATCACCAAGAGCTTCTTGTAGTGATATGTGAGAGAAAAGAGATTGGGATCAGAAAGTCCAGGTGTAGTCCTGTGAAAAATGTGAGCGCTTTCCTATCAAAGATCAAAAATATGGTGTGTACTCACTTTAAAGTAAAAACCTCGGCACATAAAAGAAGCACCTTGGTTAGTGTGACTCATAAAACAAATCAAAGAAGCTGAAAATGTTGCAGTATGAACTTGAATTCAGTGTGTTCATCCTGCAGTTGTGTTTCCCATCAATGCTCATGAGCAACAACATATAATACCTGTGATAATCTTTTAATACAAAAACTTTGTCGTTCAAAGACAAAAAAGGCTTTACACATTTAGAAAAGTATCTTTTAGCATTGAAATATACTGCACATACACATTAGTATGGACTGCATTTGGCTTTCCCTTCTAAGGACGATTTCAGGTTATTTGCTCACTCGATTGAAGGTCTTCAGTGGGGATAACTGGATCTTATCATATGTAGATTAATAAAGGAGACAATGACAACCACTAATAACAATGAGAGAATTTAACTTGCAGTGGTCTCGACAGCAAATTTATGTTTAAAACTGGTGCAAATGCTGGTGACTGTGGTGTATTGCATTGAATATATTTTAGCTTTGTTTTTCTTTTTACATTAAACATGTCATGTTTGTAATTGCACCATGTGCCTTCTTTTTAAGAGGATTTTGTGACTTGTAAAAGGAAACAATGGTCACATGCTCATTATAACATAATGATAAGCTGTTCTTTGAAATCCAACAAAAAAACACAAGAAACTAAATCGTAATGTTGCAACTGCAGTACAGACGATGTTCTGTGAATTAAACCACAGGAAACTAGTTTGATAACTGATATATCTGATAATATTTGCTAATACTTTGATAAGAGGTCTCTGAAACTAAAATGAACATCTAAACTAACATCAGCTCACTAAACACTTCCTACCATTAGATTTGGAGTGTTATCACATTTAACGGGCATAGATCCACAAGCAAGTTTTCCTGTCAACATTATGTTTTGCTTGTTTTTTTAGATAAATAATTAAGTGTCTTATAAACTGACCGTCTTACTTGTTACACATCATATAAAATGTTTAGCCATAAATAAAATACCAATTACACTTCCAAATTAGTCAGGAGACCATGAAAACAGTGTTTTTTTGAGAAGCATATTTAAGTGATAGTTACACAGACACAACATTTAGCAGGATTTTTTACTTTAAATGCTTTAAATAAAGTTGTGAATTGTGATAAGATACAAAAAAAAAAAAAAAAAAACAATAACAACAAAAAACAGCCAGCAATACACTAAAAAGGAAATAGGAGCAGGTTTATTATTGTGTTACATCACTTTTCTTTGACTTCTTAATTATTTGATGACAGGATACTAATTGTTGGAGTTTTGTCAAATAAATAAATAAATACATAAATCTGTTCCCGTTCTTGCTTAATTCACAATTTCAAATACTCAGTATTTCATAGTTGTCATCTGAATCTCTTCATAATGAGACGCGACACATTTTCAGTTGACACATTTTGATACACACACACACACACACACACACACGCTGTATGAAGCCACTGCATGTCATTCTGACATTATTTATCTAAAATAACCAAGAACCTCCCTTGTAAAACATCACCACACTGGTTTGCATGTCTTTCTGAAGTTCTAATTCACATCTCTTTACCAAGGGCACCTTCATGGATATGCCTCCATGTCATCGACAGCCTGTACAGATAACAGCCTTGCAGGTCTTTCACATCTTTGGCACAGAGAAATTGATGCCACTTTTTCCATAAGCAGTTGAAATATAAACTCCTCAGACTACTGAGTAAACCACATCTCTACCATCTTTCTGTCCTATTAGGTAGTGTTTCTGCAGACCTAATATATGCCTTCCTCCTTGCATAGTTTTGTTTCAGGTTCCATCTCTGGTTGCAACACCAGACTGCGCTGACTAGAAATGGTGGTTTCCAGAGGAATACTCCAGAGTCTGATGATATATTAGTCACACTGGTACAATGACTTCTCACACCGTACTGCCTGAGGGTTTCCGTCCTTGACCTTCACACACCAAGATTTCCCCAGACTGCCTGATTCTCTTCACATTATCATGTACTTTAAATGCTGAAAGAGCTAAATTAGTGTAACTTTGGTGTTGGGAAAGCTATCTTTTAAAGCTTTATTTATTGTTTTCTCATAATGATGAGTGAGTCACTCTCCATTCAGGCTTGGAAAAGTTAAGCTGTTGTCAAATGTTCTTTTTATACCCAGTTCTTAGGCAAGGCAAGGCAAGGCAAGTTTATTTGTATAGCACAATCCAACAACAAGGTGAGTCAATGTTGTTTTACAGAAACATTAAAACATTACAAATTATGAAGCATAATTTAAATCATGACAAGAAAGAAAGGCAAAAAGAAATAACATTATAAAGACTATTAAAATCATGATCAATTCCAGCTTAAAGAAACATGCAGATTTGGATTTAAAATAAACTTTAAAAAACGTTAAAACAAAGAAAAATAAAATTGAACTGCATCTGAGAGCAGGGGGGTCTTCAGCCCGGATTTAAATAAATAGAGTTTCAGCTAATCTGAAGATTTCTGGGAGTTTGCTCCAGATGTGTGGAGCATAGAAGCTGAATACAGCGTCTTCGTGTCTCATTGTGCCTCTGGGAACTGATAAAAGACCTGAACCAGATGACCTGAGGGGTCTGGTTCAGGTCTGTCCACCCGTCTGTCTGTCCATTTGTCTGACAGATGGACAGACTGCTTGTCTTGGGACAAGAGGTCTCTGATGTATTTTGACCCTAAACCGTTCAGAGCTCTATAGATCAACAGAAAGCCTGGACTAGTTTTTCCAGGTCACATCTTTAACCCTTGATATATTCTTCAGGTGATTGTAAGCTGACTTTATTATTCTGTTAATGCGCTTTTCAAAATTTAGGTCTGAGTCCATCACACCCAGATTGCTGGCCTGGTTGGTGCTTTTTAGGTGTAAACAATGAAGTTCTGTAGTGACCTGTAATTATTTCACCTCACACCTTTACTTGTCACCATTTCATCTGCTGATTGTTTAATAATGTTTCAAACATTCTTGTCTGTTTTTAGTATTTATTTTTGGTTTAGTTTTTTGCTGGCATTAAACTCATTTGTGTGATTTTTTTTATTTTTTTATTTTTTTTATATTAAGAGCCATGCTGTAAACAAACATTTAAACAACTGATCAAAATACATAAATAAATGTTGTGCTGCTGTTTGGAAAACTTTTCATTTAGTTTTGTATTTTGCTTTTGTTTCTGGTTTGATATCAGCTTGCAGGACTAACTCATTTTCATGTCCAGTCTGCACAAAAAGCTGCAGAGCATCAGCCCATTAGTGTTAAATTCTTTTTTTCTCCTTCTGAGGTGTTTTAACTAGATTTTTCCTGTCTGGTCTTGCTAACACCCCTACCCTACATAACACATTGTCTTCACCATGTAGACAAAAAAAAAAAAAAAAAAAAAATCTCCTGCAGAACCCCAACATTACATCTCAGCAGCTCATGTTTCAGAAATTCTGCAGGTTCAGTTCAGCAGAAATAAAGTGAAACCAGCAGTGCAAGCAGCGCAGCATGGATCACACTCATCCAGTTGGTGTGCAAAGGGTTAAAATCAGTAAAGAATCTGCAGTCTGATCCTTCAAAGAGTAATAAAAGCTCTTTGTTACTTGTCTTACAGCTGGATGTGAAACAATAGACTCGGGTCCTTTTTTCCAGCTCTCAGGAAAATCCACCGCTGGGTGACCTAATCAGTGCTGTCAGCTTTGACCACATACAGACATATGAATGTTCAGTCTGTGAGGAAGCATGGTCAACTTTTTAGTTTCCATCCTGTTTCAGCCTGGAGGCACTAAATGAACTCAGTTCTGTTGATAATACTTTGATTTTGTGTTGTGTATGTTTCAGTACAGAGCAGTCATGAAATCCTGAGTAACATAACAGCCAGCTGAAGTGTTAAGCGAAGAAGCTGGAGAACGAGACTGAAGGGGAGGGAAGTCTAAAAAATGAGCAAAAATGATCAGGATTTAACATATGTTTAAACATACGTAAACATACATTTAAAATGAACTGCTTTATATTAAAGATTTTTTAAAAGTTACTTATCTGACAGAGGAAAAATATATGTACAAAAGCAAGTTTCAAATAATGTTAAATGAAAGTACAGCTCATGATACAAAGCAATGAGACCTGTGCTCCCATTTTTATACTTGACAAACCACACACTTCCTTCCTGATGATAAAAACTGAAAATTATTTCTAACCTAAAACATTTAAGTGTTGAACACTGGTAGTTTTACAGTTATTTGGGCATATTTACTGGTGACACTGAGAGAAATCTGATGCATATTTAAAAAATAAAAAACATTATCTATGGCCAATAAAATTAGTTAAGCAAAAATATAAAATGAAATATAAAAAATAAAGAAATTAAATAGTACATATAGATGATCATCTTAGACATTGTCGGCTGCGAAGTTTTCTACAGCATTTATCTAAAAGTTAAGTTTAAATTCTACAATCCTACAAAAAGATTTTTACATCTGTTGCTGAACTGAAAGCCAGATCTCTTTCCAAACTCAATTTGGTAATTAAGTTAAGTAAACTGTCCTAAATGAATATTAAAGAAAACAACTACATCTAAAGGTAAATCTAATAATGATACCAGACTGAACACAAAACTGTCTCAACTGATAGACGGCAAATAAAACAGACCAAAAAGTTGCTTTTGTTTCTTGTTGGATAAATTATATCAACAATGATAAGATTAATGGCCCTGCCACAGACTGGCAACCTGTCCAGGGTGTACTCTGTCTCCTGCACAGGAGCAGGAGTCTCTCTGCTACAATTCACCTGACTCAAATCAGCAAGTGCAGAGTGAAGAGGTATGCTAACTAAGTCTGATGAATGTCAGGTGTGTTGCAGCAGGGAAACTCCAAACTCTTGCAGGACTGCGGCCCCCAAAGCCAAGAGTTGTCCATGCCTGTCCAAGAGCCACTGGGATACGCTCTACTGCAGCGCCCTGAGACCCTGAATTGGAGTAAGTGAACATAGATAGAAAGATGATAGAATTTATAAAATGAACCTGTTATATCTGGTAAAGATACACATATATTTATTTGCAGATATTCGTCATGTTGACTGCAGTTATTATATTTATTTATTGGAACCTTTTATGTAAAGACTTTATTGATCCCTTTGGGATGACTCCCTCAGGGAAGTTAAAATTTCCAGCAGCAAAAAAGGAAAAGTAGAATGCAAATAAAAACAGAAATAAATAAACAGAGTAAAAATGATAATAATAATAATAATAAATTTGATAAACGATAAGAAAATAAGAGAATGCACAAATTAACTGGCTGGGGGTGTCCTCAGCTCCCTCCCCATCCCTGGTTTTTACTGCATCTATGTCCTCTTTGTCCTCGTCCCCCCAAGTGAGGAGTTGTAGAGCGCGATGGCATGATGAACAAAGGAGTTTTTAAGCCTGTTGGTCGTACACTTTGGAAGCAGCAGTCTAAAACTGAACAGGCTCCTCTGGTTGCTGATGCCAGTGTGCAGAGGGTGGCTGGCATTGCCCATAATATCCATCAGGTCCTCAGTCCTCAGCTCTGCCACCGTCACCAGAGTCCAGCTCCATGGCAACCACAGAGCCGGCCCGCCTGATCAGTTTATCCAGTTTGGATGTGTCCTTCTTGGATATACTGCCCCCTCCAGCACACCATGCTGTAAAAGAGGATGCTGGCAACCACAGACTGGTGAAACATCTGCAGTAGTTTGCTGCATATGTTGAAGGACTGCAGTCTCCTTAGGAAGTACATTAGTAATAAATCTAAATAAAAGGTTTTCACAAAGCTGGATCTGAGCTGATTCAGAGATTGAAAATGGATGAACTCCTTTTTAATATATGTATTTTAATGTTTTCCAGGCATTTAAGGATAAGTAGTGACAAAACAATCTGTATAAGCTCCTGGCCATTCACCAAATTTGTGTTTCCAACCAACTCTAGTCCATCCCGAATATTTCACATGAGGTTTGGTTTTCAATAGGTTGGAATAGGATGAAGATCTATTCTGTATTTCAAGTATTTGTTTTTTTAGCTTTTTTTTTTTCTCTCTCAACCCTTAGAATAGCATCTAAGGGTTTGATACAGTTCAATAGTTCCTTGTCAAGAGTTTAAGATAACTTTTTTTTTTTTTTTTTTAAACATAAGCAGGATTTGTGTGTTTTTGCAGTCAGCCATGTAGACTATGACATGCATTTGGCTCCCTTACCTCCAATTGGTTCAGACTGTATTAGACAGAGCTGGATTAAATCAGATTAAAGACAAGTCAACATATTTTGTCACACACATGTCTGAGGTTTGCCCCATAGGAAACTACAACTAAATTTGGGAGGTAATAATCCAGTTTGAGGGTTCACACAAAGCAGCTATCAACTGGGAGGTCTGTGTAGATTATTCAGATGTAAATATGACAGATTTGCAGGTTTAACTGTTTTAGACAGCCGTAATAATCAGATTAAAGTCAGCAGCAGTTTTAGTAGAAGAATATCTGGTTTAAATCCACTCAGACTTTTATTACAGCTGGCATGTAAACAAGTTGAGAGCAGATTAAAATAAAACAAGTCAAAACATCAAAGCAGCTGTGATTGACTTTGCAATGGTGGATTTCCTTCCTCAGCCCAAAATGTCTTCCTGCTGGTCAGACCAGCCATACCAGCTGCAGGCCGCCTGCTGGGACGCTTTTCACAATGCTAATGGATGCTAACAAATGCTAATGGCTCCCATGGTGGATAAAATCTTCAGTTGCACCATCCAAAGGTTTCACTTTATATTCAAGTGCTGATACTGTGGCTTTAAAGAGAAATCAGTGATCCAAAGTCACACAAAAAGAAAAAATGCTGGAATAAATGGCTTTCAGGGCTGATTTAACAGACTTTGTATCAAATACTAATTAATGCAATCATCATAATCAATGCAATAATTGTTTTTATGACTAATATCATGAAATCGACAAGGAGGAAATCCAACCAGTCATTTTTGTGCTTAAAATACTTCAATTTGGACCGGAAACTTGGAGGAAATTTAGCCACTAAAACTTACATTTAGAACAAGTATTTATATAATTTTAAGATGCATTTGTGTCAGCATTGGTCTGGACTCTTTAATGATTCACAGGGATTGATATTTCTCCTAAATCTAAAACTATATTTAAACAACAAACAGTCAAGGTCCTGAGATCCTTCCCACCACCACGCGTCCTCCAGCTGGCCAGGGTTGTCCTTGGGGTTGGTTGGGGGTCGCTGCCTTGCTCCTGGGCATGCTGGGAAAGTTACTCTGTTCTCATGGTTTCTAAATTTAAGTGTCAGCAGGGATGTTTGATGCTGATACTACTGAAGTTAAGAGTAGAACATGTGGGCGTTTGGACATGACTTTCTACAAACTGCCTACAGCTAGTTTGGCTCCAGTCAGTATTTCCTTCTGTTTGGCTCCCAGTTATCTCAGTGCACCAGTTTAACCATACTGTAGTCTCTACACATTGCTCGAATAATTACAAAATTAACAAAGTTAACAAAGTTAAAGATTTATTTTAATTATGTAAAGATTGACTGACCATAAATCATTTATTTGGAAGAACATTTTATTTTCTTAAAATACAAGCCATTTAATAATTCATGTTCAAGTATAACAAATCTTTTTACAAAGCTAACAAAATTAATAATAATAATAAAAAAAAAAAAAAAGCTCAGCTGGGTTGTCTCATACTTTTTGTCACATCCTAAACGCAACCAGATTCTGCTGTGAAACAAAATATTTACGTTCTCAATCAGTTTACCGCCAGAATCAGTTTTCAACTCTTTAAGGTCCCTTAATGATCGCTGTTTTCCTTCTAAACTGTGATTAATAGATTCTTTTTTAATATGACCACAGACTCAGTACAACCACAGACTCAGTACAAACAACCTCTGCTTTATCACTTGGTCTAACAAGGCAACTGACAAGTTTAGACCAACCGCTACAATGTTAAGATGCTGTCACCACAGAATACATTTGGTCACAAGTTCGGTGACGACATGATTTATCAATTAATATAAGATGATCATGTATTTATCTTCTACCTGCAAGCTGTAAAGTGTTGGAATTGAAAGTCCTGGATGTGTTGTGGACTAAACCAGGAGACAAAAACCCAGACTTCAGCTTGCTGTAACAGCATTTTAAACCATTTTCATAATAAAAGTCAATATCTAAACGTATAAATGTTGTAAACTTGTGAGCTGCAAGCTCAGTACAGTGATCTAATGATCATTTTTGTATAAAGTGCATCGTGGCATTTTAATTTGTTTCCGTAAAGCTTGTTTACAACCAAAGATGATCACATGACAGAAAATCCCTTTCATATTTCTTTCAGCTCCTAAAATAAAATGTTTTAATGTTTCCTTATGTTTCAGAGCCAAACAACTGATTTACTTTTTGACCATCTAGAACATCAATACCCAGCTTTCCTCTTCCAGATGAATATCCTTTTCCTCTGGAGTCTGGGTTCAAGACGATGTCCTAGTTCAGCAGCAGCTCATATTTCTGAAGCAGATAATGATGATGACTCAGTCCTCCAGGAAACCATAAAAAGACTCTTGATCGCTGTCATCATTAAACACTTGACTCAGAACAGACGGACTTTTGAGCATAAAATGCTGCTCTTGCTCCAGTGTATCCTCCTCTTTTTGCTCATTTTCAGTCCTGTCCTTATTTGACTCTTCCTTCTGACTGCACTCCACCTTCTGATTGTCACTTTGATTCTTATTCTCCTCTTCCATCACCACCAGTAGTGCCAACTTATCTGGATTTGGTCTGCTGGTCTCCAGAGGCTGGATGAGAGATTTGGTCAGCGCTGTGATCAACCTCGCTGCCTCTCCTCGACCCTCCACAGGCTGCAGGCTGCATGCCAAGCTGAAGGATCTGAGTGAAAATACAGACGTTAATAACAAAATTTAAAAGAAAAAAGAAACACTGAGCTTGCCCAGTAACACCACTAATGAGGATAATTAAAATAATATTAGCTGATGTCTCACCATTTTCTGTTTACACAAACTGAACTGAAAAACTTAGATTAAAGAGACCTTAAGCAAATAACTCATCAAACGTGACATTCCCACCTGTGCACATAGTGCCCCTGTGAGTTCAGAGTGGATGAAATTTCACTGAGCCAACAGGCCAGAGTCAGAGCCAGCTGATCCAGTCCAAGACCATCCAGACCCCCATCAGAGACCAGTTGAGTCCAACGAGTCTGAAATGACAGGGATCACCAACCCCTCACGTTAACAATGAATCAGTCAGGTGAGACAGAAACAAGTGTGAGATGAGAGTACCTGAAGGAAGTCTCTGAGTACTTGTGTCACACACACGTCGAGTGGCTGCAGGCAGCAGCTGCATCCAGACGGGATGAAGGTGACGGCAGTTTTGACCGCAGACAGACTCTCGCGGAACTTTTCGCTCAGGTGACCTCGGTGGACATCCATCACCAGGAGAGTGTTACAGTTATACTGTAAGGCCACACTGGGACGCCACACCTGTGGGAGAAGTGAGGACAGCGTCAAACAAGACATCACATGACAGGAAGCAGAAAGATCATGTGACAGCAGAACAAAGTTAAAAAAAAAAAAAGCAGATTGTGGAAATGTAAGAGATTTATGCAGATGAATGACAAACAACTTAAAATCTGTATGAGGATTAGATACAGTTGGTCAATAGATTAAAATTAATCAGATACCAGAACTCAGACTAACTTTGACAACACTGCTAAAGACTCCCACTTATCTTTATTAGATTACTCCAAAACAAGCAAAATTTTTCTGTCAATATTCTTATATCCATGATAGTTGTCATTAAAAATAATCCATGAAATAAGAATGAGGTTTGTTTATGACTTTTAGAGGACGGAAATTTCTACAGCCTCTTGTTTTCACTGGGATATATACAGAGGGAAATCATGCTGCCTTTGCCCGTATTGGGAAACTTTAATTCATTTTTTTTATTCAATTTTTTCTCTTTGAAGTGATGCAGATACTTAAAAGTAAACCGAACTCAATTCAAATATATTAAAATGTAACAAATTAGAATAAATCTATTATTCCCCTTCTGAATTTTGCCAAATATTTCCTTTCTGTACGAACTAAAGAATCGGGGACCTTGTCAATCCAGATTTGGAGGCGGTCCTGGTCGGTGAATCCTTCCTCTCGAGCCTCCAGCACCACATTGTCAGGAAACCCATCTGGAACAGATGCTAAAGTTCCTGTGAAGAAAATCAGGGGGGGCAGAAAGGTGCCATCTGACATAGCTGAAAGGACGATGTCGAACACTGGTCTGTCCTCCTCGGAGCCAAACAGCTGGAAGGCTGTTGGGCTTTGACTTGAGAACCGGTCAGAGTTGATGAAAACCGGGACTTCGTCCAAGCAGCCCCAGCAGTGATCCGGCAGAATCAGAGTCTGGATCTGAAGTGGAAAACAAATGTACAATAACATTAGGTGCTAATACTGGTGCATCTCTCTCACATTAGACTGGTTAGGTTGGTTTGGTCAAGTGGTGAATTAAAGGAAATGATTTTATTCTAACATATTCAGAGGAAGTGTTGATTTAATTTGATTAGTTATGAGTTTCTGATTATTTAACAGTCATTATCACTGATATCTAGTGTCAGACCTGTGAGTAGAGACTCTGTATGAACAAGCTGCTGTTGTCCCGGATGCTCTTCAGCTTGTTGTTGTTTGTCGTCTGCAGTCCGAGGTCGTGCCTCAGCATGAAGTCTACGATCCAGCTGAAACACTCCTCTGCCTGGCTGGTCGCTCCCAGGGTCGCCCTGGCCGTCAGCAGCAGGATGTCTTCGTTCACACACAGCTGTTGCTCCCTTCGATTGAGCACCCACTCCGCCATCTTGTCTGTTCTCCAGTACCACTTCCTGTTTGACAACCCCCGCTGCTGCTGAGCGATCCAGGACCGGATGGTCGCAGGAGAGACCTGGTAGCGTTGAGATGCCTGAGCGATGCCGTGACATAAAGACGAGAGGATGACCGACAGCTGGGAGAGTGACAGAGGGCTGATCGCAGGCTGTGGAGGAAGAATGAGACTTTATTATCACCATGGTTACAGCTAACAGAATCATCACCAATATGTTGGGTTGAAACTCTCAGACCCAGCTCACCTGTCCAACTTGTGATTTGGGCCCCAAAATCTTTATGGTCATGGCAGGTGTAAAGGAGAGAGGGGAAGGGTGGGTGAGGGGTTTGACTGACAGCCGGGTGGAAGGCGGGCCAGTGGGGACGAGGTCAATCGGGACAAAGGTGCCATTTTGATCACTGACTGATACACTAAAGAAGCAAAGAAAGAAAATTATTACATATTAAATAATAAAATAAAGAAGTCAGTTTCTGTGTGAACTGATTTCTGATCAGTTTTCATTTGAACAATGTTTTTTATTTCAAACATCTTCATTAGAAGAAAAAAGGTTCTTTGGCTAGTTGTTGCTGATTATCGGTGTGAAGTGCAGCGACAACGTAAGTTAAATCTAATTCGGACTGGATTCAGACCAGCTACCATTACCAGTTACTATTACCACTGTGGGGAAAATATAATCTCACCGAGTCTGTCATTGTTTAAGGTGACTAAGAGTCTGTTGTTTTCATTTATGTAAAGCCTTAAAACTGTGTGGAGACACTTGGATAACACAATATTCCCCAGATGAAACAGCAGCACATCACTGTTTAGAAACCAGATCAGAACTGAAATATGCTGACGGAGTTAGCAGTCCTGCACATTTCACCATGTTGCTTATCTCCCTGCAAATTCTGAAGGTAAAAAAAAAAAAAAAAAAAAAATCAATTGCCTCTTTCATTTCAGAAACCCACACCCACCAAGCATTATGGAACAATGGTAGCTTTATATTCATGATGCAGAAAGTTAACTGTCACACAATCACGTCATTTCTTTACAGACGATGCGTCGGCTTTTTGTATTTAAAAAGCTTAAAGCTGAGAAATACTTGGTTTAATGCATCACCTTTAATAACGGAAGAAAAAAGTCCAATATTCATGTAAGAAGTTATGGTAGATGATGAAGCGCTTTAAATTATTGTCTCATACACATTCTTTAAAGTCATAAAAGATATGAAGCTTGTAATTAAGACATAGTTTTATTATTTTATATTGTTGTACAATAATACTCATTATTACTTCAGTATAGTGATGCCTTCAAATCGTGAGGATGGAAGGCAACCACAGATGCCAGTGAAGCTGCGTGGTAGCTCTAAATAACATCAAACTTTATTTATATAGCACTTTTCATACAGATGCATTTCAAAGTGCTTTACAACATGAAAACAATTTCACAACTATGCACACACACACACGCCACCCTTCCACTAACACTCTACACTGACTTCAGGATTTTATCTCTGTATTTGTACTAATATCTAAATAGATATTCAATACTTTGTCATTTAACTTATTATGACATGTGGAACATGTTAGCTTTTGCATTTCAAGTCAGAAAATGTCAGACAGACATTTTAGAGAAAACAAATCTAAAGAAATATTGACAAACTAAACATAATGGCTAAGTCAAGAAATTCAAATGAAAGGTTTTTAATCAATATACCTTTTTTAGACAAATGAATAAAATGGTTAACAGTAAAGTTTGCGGTTATCTACTTTTAAACCAAGAATTTTTTTTAGCTTTATATAAATGAGGATGTATGAAAATAAAAACGTTTAACTATAAAAGTATAGGTGTGCATCCTTTCTGGCAAAATTATCAGAAATCCATCATCCTCTACCAGCTTAAATCTTCAATTTCTGCTTATCGAACTTAATTTGTTTTGTATTCTGTTAATATTCTTATTTTACATACAAATATTTAATAACTTTGTACATTTAACAGGTTTCATGTGTATTTCTGCTTTCTTAGACTTGAAGAAATTTCTTAATTAGTCTTATATTTCTTTTTACTTAATTAATTTCTTTGAATTATACAGAATGATTGATGCTGGTTTTATTGATTGACTTAGTTTTGGGTGAGTGCTTTGTGTTTACCTGTCAGAGTTGTTTTCCTCAGTTCCTTTCACAACCTGCTCGGGCTGCTCTTGCTTCGATGCACAGGTAAACCCACCTTAACACAGAACAATACCTTGAAACATTTTATAATTTAATCCAAATAAATTTGATTTAAAAAAAAGCTGAATAAGATAATTTGGACCAATCATACACAATCTTTTTCACTATGACCCCACCTTGTGGGTATGAATCACACTGCAGGTCAAATACACCAGTAAAACCAGTTTAGATTGCTTCATTTTCAAGAGAACATCCTCTCAATGACATAAACAATCTTCTCAGTGAGTTTAAATGCATAAAATTGGGATAAATTCACATTAAACTAAAGCAGTTCAATTAACACAAAAATGTCCAGAAAGCTTCGAATGAAGAAACCATAATTCTTAAGGAATCATTTGTTTGTTAGGTTTGATATGTATCGATTATAAAAGCAAATACTCTGACACAGTCCTGTCACTGTGCACAGAGCTGTGGCGTACTTCACTCATCTCTGGAATTATAACGGTCTCAGCAGGGAGAAAACAACACTTTCACAAGTGTCAACTTATAATCAATGTAAACCATGTCAGCTTTTGTAATTAATTGTAACTGTGTGAAAAATCACAGCAGTAAAGTTTAGTTTGGTCAGAAAATGGCATCATGTTTCATACCTCCATCTGTAAACTTGGCTAGGGCATGATCTGGCCTCTCTGTCAGGTGGTTGGCCATTGCATCTCCTCTGCATGTGAAAAATGGACAGGACACACACTTTAAAGTCTGCGGCAACCTGGAACACGGAAAACACAAGCAGCCAAACAGCAGGTTAGTTTCTCAGGATCTGAAGACTTACACAAATGTCAGATTTATGTTGCTCTCTTTGTCTCAGTCTTACTGTGGGTCTGACGTGAAGATGGTTGGGAACGGGCAGATTTTCTTGCAGGTGGCATGATTACTGTGAAAAAAACCCCACCATTAAATTATGACAAGAACAATAGTTAAGTCTTTCACAGGAAGTCCTGTAAAAAAAGAGAAACAATTCACATAGAAATGACAAAACTGCATGAACAAAGTCATACTTGATCATGTGGTTGGCGTAGGAACAGGAGCAGCAGGTGACAAATTTGCAGAGCGAACAGCGGACTAGAGTTGGAAAGTGAACTTTGAGGTCTGGGATTGAACTCAGACACTCGATACAGCGTTGAGAAAGGCGAGACCCCCTGAAACAGACGGAGAAAGTCACTATTAATTTTTTATCACAGTGGGTGAACTCCAAAACAAATTACTCATAAATCAAGCTTTGTGTATTTAATGTTCCATATTTTGCACATGCATTACATATTGTTTATAAATTCAAAGTATGCTAATCAGTAAAGTCCTTTACTGTGGTTCTGTGATGTTTATATAAGAAGCTGTTCATCATTAAATTGTACCAAGTAGACTCAGAATTTAAAAGCAACAAGATGGATTTTAAAATCAAGTGGAAACTCGAAGACTTATCAAATATTACAGAATAATCACAATGAATGACTATTAAATAAAATACTTCAGAACATTAGATGTCTTTAGAGGACAATCAGTCTTTTAAAGATAGTATCAGAGTACTTTTTTAGAGTAATTTTAAACTTCTGATATTTTTGTAGGGGGGTTGATTCATAATCAGATGCGTTTCGTCCAAGTTTACTAGAAAGCTGTTTGATCATTCAAGAAAAACAAAACATAAATGTTGCCTGAATTTAACAAAATAATTGTGTCTTTTTTAACAGTTCAGAGATAGTTTGTTTGCGGCTGTATCTCCAGAAGAAAAGCTGTTGTCTGCCAACCTGAAAATCAGTTTTCAATTCCAGACTTCCCATAACTACATGCCGAAGAGTCCTTTGGGCAACACACTGAAGCATATTGGGGTATGAATGTGTGGGATAATGCACATTTATACACTTGGTCTATAAAATGTACGAGTGTGTGAATGTGTCATGTTGGTTCAGTGCTTTTAGTGGTCAAGATGACTAGAAAAGCACAATATAAGTGCAAATCCATTTACCAAAATGTAGTGAGTCCATGGTAATAACAGTAAAAACATGCAAAACAATGAAAAAAAAAAAAAAAAAAAAAAAAAACAACAGCAAAGAACAAAACAATAAACTACATAAGCTCATGCAAAGGTTAAAGGGTTTTTGTTTTCTTTGATTCCTAAATATGAGAAAAGACCATGTATATGAGTTGTAAATATAACACATGAAAGAGCAGGAGGTTTAACTTCACATATCTGAGCAGGCTTTTAGAGCGCTCCCTGCTGGCTTCATCCAAAAGACACTGATGCACAACTTTACTGACCAAACTTTAACTTCTAGTTAGGGAAAAATATATAATTTATTTGCCAGTCTATAATTATTCAACATTGTTGCCCCTAATAAGTAGTGACATCTAAGTAAAACTCATTTCAGAGGGTCAGTTGTGTCAGAATTCAACATTCAGAAAAACAACAGGAACAGCAGAATGTCTGTGATGTCACACACATGACAAACTACCAGTTTCAAGTAAAAAGACTGCATCAGTTTAATTTCCCATCACGTGGCTAATGCCAAAAACACCTTGCTAAGCAATATGGTAATTTACCAACAACATACCAACACACCTATGTATACTTCTAATTAAAATCACCATAATCACTACATCTGCCATATCTTGACCCTGGAAACATAGACTTAGACATCAAGATGAAGCAAATGGCTGTGATGGTTAATGGAAAAACTGCATTTTGGGTTAGTTGTTACTGTATTTAAAATCTACCTTGATAGAAAAATGATTCTCCAATATCTATGGCAATATTATCTTTATCGCCCCATAGGAAAGAATCCTTTAAAAATATCCTGGATCTAGACAGTGATCAGGATCACCTCCAAACTGTAATCACTTGTTCCTTTTACTATTTCTGACAGTTCCTGAAAACGTAATCAAAATCCTTCCATAAATTTTTTAATTATGTTACTAACAGTCAGAAAAAGACAGACAACATAATCCCAAACTTGGTACAGGTTATTATAACAATCAACACGTGGTGTACGATCAGTCCCTTTTTCTTTGTTCAGATCATTTTTCTGTCTGACTTGTCATTTGTTATGACATCTGACCGACAATTAATAATTCATAATAAAAACAACCAAAAATTTTAAAAAAGCCCACAAATCAAGCAAATGTGAACAAAAGTCTGAAATGTTTGGCTCTGAGGATTAGCTGGAGGATCTGGGTTTATTGATCTGGTATGTGTACCTGTCTTTGCTCAGTTCCGACAGCAGCTGTCCCAAACTTTCTACTGCTTTCCTCTTGGGAGGCTCTTCTGTGGGAGGAGGTGGGGCAACATCTACAACCTAAAAACCAGAGGAAGAAGAAAAGCAGACATAAGAACTGAAAATAACACAAGAAGGCCTGGAAGATGCAGAGCACAGAGAAGACTTGTGTTGCATTGGAGTATGACATTCAAAAGGGATGTCTTCAAAAAATTTTGTATTTTCACCTTGCATGGAGCAATTATCCTCTTCAGTTCCTCTTTACTATCAGATCCTCCAGTCACAGAATATGTTCTGACCGTCACCTGCAGACATAAAAAAACATTTTTTTCAGAACTCCCAACTTCATCCATTGACTTGAACAACAAAAACAGCTTACAGCTAGTTTTCACACCCCAAAAATCCACATCAAACCTGCTGTTTTTTCCTTTTTTATGAGCTTAAGTTGACAAAGTCAACCATCACTCATATAATCTATCAGGTCTTTAAACAACATAAGAGGCTAGTCCTGATGATAACGTTCCATTTTTACAACCTGCACGATGCCATCCAAGAGCTCAAATCTGAGTGATCTTGTTCATTTCTGCTCAGGATTTAAGCTGCAGAGATTTTATGCTACAATGTCCCTCTTATCCTTTAGTTCAAGGTCCCCCCCTCCCCCTCCTCCTAGTCCAACTCAAGCACTTTTAAGCATTTTAAAGATGAATACACAAACTATTAGATCAGATTCACTGAGAAAGCAAAGGCGTTACAAATTCAAGCTGAGTCAATTCCTCCAAATGTCAAGCATGTTAGGAACATTTTAAATTGTAGGATTTCAAAAGGATTTTTTTTTTTTTTTAAAGCCTGGACATCAAAATTTGAGGCCAGTTTCACAAAAACAGAAAAATGTTTTTTGTATGTTTAAGACAATGTTAAATGCTTCTTTTTTAATTTTGTCTACAAAATACTCCAAAAACCCTTTCTCTTCATGAGAAGTTGTCTTTTCTTCGTGTGCTTCTGGAGATTTAAGAGGATCTCAATGCAGCAGGTGGACACAAGGTACAGGTGTCTGGCATACCTTTGTTCCAGGTTTAAGTCCACAAAGTTGAGGAGGTATGATGTGAGTTTTGTGATGCAGTAGTTTGTGTTCAACGCGTTCCTTAACATACAGGAAGTGAAGACGACACTTGTCACAGCTAAGCACACGTTTCTTCTGGAGACGAACACACACAAAATCAATTTACACACATGAACAAACACAAAAGTGAGACATCGCTTTATGAAGAAATACGGTGCGCTGCATCACTGAGTGTACCTGGTGACGTGCAAAGTGCTGCTGGTAGCAGGTGTTACTGCGAAGTACTCTGAGGCAGTACTGACACAGCATGTTCCTGGTGTTGGCGTGAGCCTCCTGGAAGTGAGACCAGACATCGGAGTAGAAGGACGAGCGGAAGTCACACACCTGCAGACAGAGAGCGCGGCTCAGTGATCTCATTTCAAACTGGCGATGAGGAAAATGGTGCGTTTTAGGGACTCAGAGACAGACCTGGCAGACATAAGGCATCTCTCCTGGTTTGTGGGTGGTCTTCATGTGCCACAGAAAGGCTGGTTCATTATCAAACGCCATCTCGCAGATCTTACAGGTCACTGTGACAAAAAGCAAATAATCATGACTGATTACATGATTTGTCTTCACCCAAACTCTTTGCGATGCATTCGGCTCTGGCATTCTCCAAAGCTAATCAAAGCTAGACTTGTGTGGCTAATCCAGTCCACCAAACCTGTCTTCTCCTCCACATACACAAGCTTCTCTTCTCCTCTTTTCTTTAGTGGAAAGGGAGTCAGAGTGGGAGACTGTTCCATTTAAAGTCATAAACCTGATGACAGGCATTTACATTCTACAAACTACAAACTTCAGTGTTTCAGACTTGTAGTTGAACATCTGTGACCTAAACATGTCTATTAACACATTACTAAGAGAACACCTGAGTTTTCAGGCACAGTAACTCACAATGGTTCACCACCAGGCATTTAAAACTTATAAGTATTCCCCAAGAGTAGTATTAATACTAGAAATAAATGTGAAAGAGAGAAGAAAAATGTCTAATTTTTCTCTTTTATATTGTCACATCAGTTGGTGGCAATAATGCAAATTAAGGTTGATTGCAACTACCCAATATTCCTGTCAATCACACAACTTTTCTTCAAAGGGTTTTGTTGGTCGTATGTCAGCTTTATCGCTCAACACTCAGCCCCATGGTTTCTGGTAGTATCGCTACGTTTTCTACATCAAGTCACAGATCCGCAAACCCACCAAACCATGTGTGTAAGTGATGGAGTAGATGGACAAAAATTTCCATCTATGTGTGTATCAGTCTTCTTCATCGAGCTAAATCTTCAGCTTTTTTTCTTTTTAGAAAAAAACTATTATTTTAAATAATTTATGTCAGACTAACATGTTTATTTAATAGTTGGAAAAAGTTTTTTTTTTATTAACAGACTTTGTGTGTTACAGACCTGCAGATTCATGCTTGCTGTGAACAACTTCCAAGTGGCACTGAAGCCTGAACGGTGATGGGAAATGACGGAAACAATGAGGACATAAGGACGCAGAGTCAATCTCTCCATCATCCTGAGACATCATGGACACATGTTCCTGCATGTGATTCATCAACCTGAAAGACAGACAGGTGCTTATTGCTAGATGTGCACCTCTCCAAGGTCACAGGCGCTCCATTACCCATACCTCTCTTTCTTTCTTTCAAGGCATAAGGGCGTAGTATAAAATGTACTAGACCAGGGGTGGCCAACTTTGTCACTCAAGAGCTGCAGTCCTGCAAGTGTTGGGAGTTTCCCTGCTGCAACACATCATAATTAAATTGATAGCCAATTAGCAGACTTATGCAGAATTTGATGTCATGCTTTGCACAGGTCTGCTGAAAAAGGCTGATGTGTGCCAGGTGTGTTGCAGCAAGGAAACTCCCAACACTGCTGCTGAAACTAAGGAACAGAAGTACAATGTCAGGCTAATAATTTCTATATGAAAATGATAACATAAATTAACATAGATTATGTGAAGAAACAACACTAAGTTTAGATCTGAGGTACTTCCCTCACAGACTACTGCATGGACAAGCCTCAGCATCAGATCATTTCAGCAGATGCATAATGTACCCGTTTCACAATTAAAATTTTTTTTAAAAAATTCAACGTGCAGCTGACAGTATGTGAAAACCAATATCACGGGGTGGTAGCATGTGCAGGTGTGTCTGTCTGCATAAATCATACTTGATGTTGTTGAGGATTATCTTGGAACAGTGGATGCAATGGTATGGCCCAGTGTACTTCCCGCCTGGCAGGTTGGATTTAATGGTGCTGCTTCCAGGAGCGCAGCCATAATAAAAGTCCTCCACCAGTATAACCAGTTTACTCTGAGGGAGGTCAGACTCGTGTTGCCGTGGGGGGCTAAAGGTGCTTGGGGGGGTGGCAGGGCTGGGTAAATCATCTGTCAAGAAGTCATCAGAATATCTTCGAGTCTTCTGAGAAGGAGAGATGACTTTAGCCTAAAGAGAGGCAAAGACAAGTTCACAGATGTAAACTGGATGAGCTCTGCCATCTGTCATAACCAACTAGCAGCAGTAAGCCCGCTCTCTTTCTCTCATGTAGCAATAATCATGCTGTACTTATTAGTATAAGAACCCAGTAATAGCATAGTAATGTTTTCACCTCAACTTTGTTCATCTGGTGCGTATCAGGCTAAAGTTGCACAAATACACTTGTGTCATGGGATCAGATGCTGATGTATCTGCTTTCAGTATTATAAACTGTTTTAACATCCCAACAATGTGTACACATGGAGCTGACAGCAATTCTGTGACTAATCAAAACATTTAAAAAAACAGGGAGACCTGCAAGAATAATGCTATGCAAATAGATGCTTTGCACAAAGTGAGAAAATATTCAAATTTTATCGTCTAAACTTACAGTAGAGAGCGCTGGCCGAGTTTTGGGAACTTTATTGGAGTTTTGAGAGTCTCTGCTGGTTTTTGGTGACTTGTTCTTGTCTCTGCTTTTCCTATTTAGCTTCTTCATATGCAGCTTCAGCTTCTTCAGACTCATAGTTATAGCAGGACTGCATAGCTGGAGAAAGAATATTACAGCGTGAGGAATTGCACTTCCAAGCACACAAGTAATGGGCATACTGTGGGGACTTACACACGCAAATCCTCGCAACTCTGGTATGAGTTTGTATTGAGATGTGCACACAGTACAGTTTGGCGGAGAGACTGGTCCAAGATCACCTGAAGGGAGATGCACAACATAAGCACGTTAGAATCTGGATCACAAAGCCACATCAGTGTTACTGGTGTTGTTGGGGCTTTACTAAGGTTTACCTCCACAATGAAGCTGCCTCACATAACATGATAGATTGCAAAAAATCACAAAAGACTTTGTCTCAAGGCTTATTGGTACCAACACATAACCTTTGCAGATGTTGACATATAAGCATGGTCAACTTTAGAAATCGCTTTGCAGTGTAGATTAGTTCAGCATTTAGGGTGCATTCACATCAGGATAGTCGCTCCGATTGGAGACTCGGCTCAGCTGTCGGGGGGTGTATCTATGTGGACCGAGATTGCATTCATACTGCACTTCAGTCAAACGAGCCAAATAATTAGAATAATATATCCCCATTCCCACCAGTGGTGCTGCACTGGTATTTAGCAAAAGAGAGAACAAGACCCACGTGAAGAAGAAAACTCTGTTGTAAATTAAACAGTAAGCATGAAACTATCGCTGTTTTGGGTTTTTTATTTTGTCTTCTGCAAGTATACTGCAGAAATACACTGCAACAATGGCCGCAGTATGAACAACAGACGAGGCAGAAGACATGTATTTACCCACAATGCAACACTACAACAAATACAAGAAGTAATTTTTTTGTAGTCCACTTCCTGTATTTGGTCCGCTAGAAACAGACCGAGTCCTGCATTTGTTGGCGGACCAAGTCCGCTTCTTTGGTCTGAATCAGAATTTGTTTGGCGCATTCACATTTCACCAAACGAAGCGGACTTTCCGAGCAAACGGACTTGGATTTAAATCAAAAAGGCTGATGTGAATGTGCCCTTAAACAGAGGCTGACAGACACAGAGGATTATTATTATTAGCTATAGTAAAAACATTGCAATGTTTCAGTCTCTTAAGGCAAATTCTGCATTTCAACAACTGAAAAACACCTTTAGATGAAGAATCAAACCTTTTCTTAGCATTTTGTGAGGCGCTGGAGGTCTGCTGCTGGAACTTTTTGCCTTGAGAGATGTTGGGGTTTTTTTCTGCTGTGAATTGGCTTTCAGGGACAAGGCAGGACTTGGTTTGAAGTTTAAATTGTGGTCATTCAAAACCTTCTGAGCTGCTTCCCCTGAGACAATACCTGGATCAGAGGCAAAGGTTTAGATTAGTTTAATTTAAAGAGGACCTTCTGTTTCGTAACATGAAACTGGCTGCAGTGAGTACCTGTGATAATGGGGATGTGATCAGGTCCAGGACTGGATGCAAGTTCAGAGGGATGAACTATACCAGCAGAGGAGGTGACAGAAGCAGTCAAGGCGGCAGTGGTGTTAATATGATGGGTCCCACGAGGACTGTGGACCGTCAGAGTGACGGGAATCTGGACTGAGGTGAAACCACTAGCTGAACCTTCAGGATGAAAACGCAACCTCAGCTCTGCACCACCACCTGCAGGAAAAAAAAACGCTCTTTAAAGCAAATGCTGACAACTATTTTAACACCAATTCACTTATTTCACAGTTTCTGACCAGAGATCAGTTTTCAACACCAAACTCAATTTCTGAAGCTTCATTAAAAGGGTTCAACCTGAATTTCTGATGATCACCAATGAAAAAGATTCATACTGTCAGTAACTTTCGCTGTGGATCACGCTAAAGCAAGGCATGTTGATTTGTATAGCAGATTTATTTTCTTTGGCAACCAAATGTGCTGTAAGGTTAACACAGATTAAATAATCAAATTTTAGTGTGAATGGAAAGCCTGACAATTTATTTTGCCGTTGAATCAGTTGCAGTGAAGGAATTAGTTTGTTACTTTAATTATATTTCTATAACAAGTCTATTACAGAAATGAATAAACAACAGTAAACATTCACTTGCTCTTTGTTATTGTGAAAAAAAATAAATAAATAAAACAGTGCTATTATTTACATGAGATGATTTTTCCACCATAGTATTACAGTGTTGATTCAGAGCAAGATTAACATGGAATCTATCGAATAAAAACCCTAAAGCACTGGTTTTAGTCCTTAAAACTGGTGGTGCAGTAGCACCAACTCCAGTGGAAGGCTAAAGGAAAAACAAATGCATACACTGGAAGACAGGGCCAGGGTTGCTGTTATTTTTTACTGATGTTTACTGGTATTTATTACTTGAACACAGCTTTTTTTTCTTTTGCTTTTCTATTGATATCTACTGAGATGTTGTGGAAAATGTCGATTATACTGCACATGTAGCAATAGATCAGACTGACCTCCAGGCAGCAGGGGGACTGGCCGGCCGTTTACCGTGAAACCCAGAGCCGAATCTGCAGACTGAACACATCACCTGTATTAATGCAATGATCCTCAGCTGAACATGTGTGCAGCTCCAGCCTACATGTCCGGATGATGATCAATAATTAATTCATAGACTATAAACTGATACTTGTTATCAATGACATCATTATGTGAAGTATCTCATTACCGTTACAGTGCGGCTAGCTGTGGAGGAGCTACAGCTAGTGACAGGTTGGACTGGGATGGGAATGATCCTGTATGGTACAGGGTCACTTTCTTGCTCATCACTCATCAGTGTGGTAGTGGAATGGACACCTGCACACACACCAGATACACACAATATATCTATCAAGTTTGGGTTAAATGCTGTTTCAATATATTTAAAATTTTATTTAGTGGTAAGAAGGACAAAGAATGTCAACATATTTCATAATCTTTATACAATATTTAATTATTTACATAAGACAAAACTATTATTTCTCCATGTGAAAATCATACAAGATTTTGATGCAGTAACTTTCAATGTGTGAAGAATTTTACTGACAAACAAAGTAAACACTTACATCTTTTTTATTCATCTCATTTTTACATTGGATGCTATTTTTACATGTTTGTAAAAGTATTTCTATTTCATTTCTGTTTTTTGTGAAAGATAAACTGGGCAAACTGGAGAGCTTTTTGTGATAACTGAAGTGAGATTAGATCAAAATTAAGACACAAAGATGTAACTTTCATTCCTGCAGAAAACAGGAAATGTTTAAACACCAAAGACACCATCTTCATTATTTAGGATAGTAAGAGGAGCATAATGTTTTTTCCCTCGTAAACTACATCACAAGAGAAGATGACTACAATAAGATTCTTGAGGGAAACTTTGCACATGCTTTAGAAAACTTGGCCTTGAGCAGAATCATTCTTTCTATAAGGACAATGAGCAGAAAAATAAAGAAATTAATCCAGATAACCAATTATTTTCCCCACAGTTCTCTTTTGTCTCCCTACAGTTGTAAATACATGTATTACCAGCATACGACCGAGGATCACTTAAGCAATGTCTTTACAAAGTACTTATAACACTTAACCATTTTGTGGGCAGACATACAGCTTGTCTATTATTGATTCAGAAATTATTACATTTTATTCATTATGATTGAGTTGAGCAGGGGACTATGATATGTGACAATGTTTGAAACAGACATACCTATTAACATATTTAAAGGGAGCTTTACTGAGTCCTAAGCTGGTCAGGAACTGTGTGTCAGTGTGTCACCCCCTTGCATGACACTGTGGTCACCCCGAGAAGCAGCGGTAACCGACTCCTCTCCACACGCTGCAGGACTGAGAGGCTCAGGTGATTGTTTATCCCACGCACTAGAAGAATCTACAAAAAATCTTGCTTACGTGCATTATTACATTTGATAGTAACTTTTACCTTGTTTTATCTTCTGCAGTATGTTGTGGTTTTGTATTGTCGTGAGAGTGCTTGATTAAGTATAGCAAACACTGTAAGCGGCTCAAAACCTGAATTTCCCTTGCTGGGGATGAATTAAGCATCTCTGATCTAATTCCTTTTAAACAATTAAAGAGTAAACACACTGCTAGTGGCAATGGGTAAAGGTTTAGTGTTTTCTTATAGTAAGTGTACATTTATTGGGGAACAAAGCAAAAAACAAAGAGTTGTTACAACATATACACTATGCAAGTGTATATTTTTACACAGGAAGGACTGTTATTCTTATCTATGTAGCTGTTCTTTGCACATGTGTGTTTTTTTTGAGGACAAGAGGAAAATCTGGTAGGGGTTCTTGTTTGAATACTGTTAAACAAAAGTGCTTCAGACATTATACTTAAGGCAGTGGTCAAACTTGAATATTTTACCCCGCTCATTTGAGCTACCTTTATACATCGGATCTGGCCATTATGCCTATTAGTATTAATTTAGTTATTTATTTACTTTAGTTATTTAGTTACTTATCACCCTGGCCTCGACTTTAATGTTTTTCACACAACATTTATCAATGAATGAACAACAACTGATCACAGGTGTGCAGAACAGAAAATCATGAAAAGGGTTTAATATGTAAGTGTTAGTCTCCCAGTTCTTTTAAATAGTAGAACGCAATGCAGAAATAAGACATTTTCACTGAATTTGATCAATGTTTTCAAATATGAATGAAGATGATTATGCTATATTGATCACAATTAACTATGAATCTGCAATTTATCGTGACAGGCTAACCTTCAACTAGTCTCTCCTCTTGATGTTCTTCATGCCCCTTCATTGGTGGTAGTAACACATCCTGCTCCTCCTCATCACACTCCATCAGAAAGTCAGTCCCATCTCTTGCTGCAGTTTCCACCCCTGTCATTGTGGAGTCTTCGCCTGCAATGAAAACAGTATCCATATCATTTATCATGCAGAGACAACTTACAAGCTTTTCCTAAAACACTGACACTTCTAGCATGTAAAGTGTCTGAAAAGATTTAGCAAATAAACTACTTTAACGTTATTTAAAACCCAAACTGAGGCAGGAGTATTTAATGCATTGGAAAGGGTTTTACCATCTTCAGCAACAGATGGTATTTTGCCACAGGAAATCACGGTAAGGTACCATACAGTTCAACATGGCACATTTCTCTCCTGCATTATTTTCTACAAAAAGAGTGTTTTAATATGGGTGTGACCACTTGTTAATAACCATCTGTGTGTGAAACTAAGGTCACACAGATGAGACAACTTTATTGTGTGTGTTTATTACATTACATTTTTCAGGCTATATTATTCAAAGCAAATTAGGTGTGAGCCCTGTGATGACTGGCGACCTGTCCAGGGTGTACCCTGCCTCTTGCCTAATGATTGCTGGGATAAACTCCCGCTTCTCATGACCCTGGACTGGACTAAGTGGTTAATAAAGTGAATGAATAAAATTAGATGTGAGGAAAGTTGAGGTGCATGCTGTCATAGTTCCACTGAATTGGTTTCCATCAGCTTTTTAGTTATAAGGGGTTTATTATCTTTTGACATTAAGCTAACGAGCTGAACTCTGGTTTGTGGACATAAAAAACATTAAAATGCGAATTCATTCCAATGTTTAAGAATCTACTCCATAAAGTAATAAATCAAGACGATATTAATCCATGCATGCAAATGAGATACCAATCATACTGTAAACTGTGTAGCAGCCAAATGGGTTGATATGTGCAGACACCTTGTTGTTTATGCCCACAAATTACAACCCTCTTTGACCAACCAGCAGTGTGAAATGTTTCCACTCCACTTTATACCTTCTTTGCTGGCTGAGAGCTTCTGTTGCAGTCTTACACAATAAGTAACAACTAGCATCAGCTATATGGCAGTTTGTCCAAAAGAGGACAAAAAGAGAAATCATACATCAATATGAAGCAAAATCAAGGATAGGCTTTGGAACACTTCTAAAAATCCCTGTCAAGCAGTAACTACATCCACAAATGAAAAGATTAGTTCTACCGCAGATAATACTGACATCAGTAGAAAACTTACACTTAGATGACATAGCAAAGCAACAATGCATTTGGCATGGGTAACCTGAATATCAGGCACAATTAAATGTTTATCAACAGATGAAGTCTTTTAGATAAAACACTTTATTTCAGTAATATTATGTAGAGATGTGAATCTAACAACTCATGATTCAATTCCATTCTGTTTTCTAGGGTGACGATTTGATTCAGAATCAATTCTCGATTCAAACAGATTTTTTATTCATAATCATTACACTTAAGTAAGGTGCTAATTTCCCAAGTAACTTCATTCTTCTATAAGCTAGAAAGAACTGAGAAATTATCAGGGCTGATTCGAGTTAAATTGCGACATGTACAAAACTATTTTTGCTGGTCATTTTTCTTAATTTCAATTAGGAAAAAACACAACAGTAGCCAGACCATCATTTTGCTGCTATAACACCCAAGAAGACAAGTAAAAAAATAAATTTTTTAAAAAAAGTTTCAAATGGATTGTTTTATTTGAAAAAAGAAGAAAAACTTTTTTTTTTTTTTTTTTTTTTTTAAATGTTGCTGCAAAAAAGCACAGAATTCTGTTTTTTGATTATCTTCCCCACCCCTAACATAATGCCAAACTATTTGCTGCACACCTCGGCTCTACAAATAGGAAAAAAATGATAAAAAGATGCCAAACTGACAAATGCAGGTCTGAACAAAAACAATTTACATAAGTTGAAAAATATTTATATAACAAATACTATTCATATTTTATTCATAATCCCAACTCCAAGTTTGAATATTATAATAAAATTTTACTTTACGAACATAGCTGGCTCGGATTTGCATACAAATCCAACCAGGAAGACTAAAAGATACACCACTTTAGACACCATTCAGTTTTATTATCCAGACCTGCACCACACTTCATATTATAGTTTTTATTCTACACAAGAAAAATTTACCATAATTTCACAGACTGATCATGGCATGTTTTTTCATATTTTATCCATAAGCTTTAAAATTAATTAAAACATATAGTATTATTTAAAACTTAAAAAGCTGCTTTAGACACAGATTTTGAACGTATTTTAACGATGCTAAAATTTGGAAGGAGAAAATGTGACATATCTGAAGAAACAACATAAAAACACACATTTAAGCTAACAGAATCAGCTGAGTTATAAGTGTTTAATGCTCTGATAAATCTGATTGTTTCCACACTCCTACATGACACGAAAACACCCTAAATGTTATTGCAAACATCTATTTCACACCTCGCAACCTATGAAACCCTAAGAGTTGGGTCAAAAAAATTGCCAAGGTATTTATGTGTTGAAAAAGTCATCTTGCAAACGTAGGTTGGATCAAATTTGAATTAATACTAATATACAGAAATTATTTAAACTTCTCATGACTGAGTTATTGATCTGTTGATTGAAATAGAAGCAAAACCTTTAAAGATTTAGCTGTCTATTAGCTTAGCTTTTCTGACAAATGCACATTCAAAGATAACCAACACTTTGCCCTAACCTAAACATAACAGTAACATAGCGTGCTAAATGCTAAGGTGGTTCATTACAATTTACCTTTTTCTTATCCAAAGGTACTATGATAGAAACAAACTAGGAGTGCTGTCTTATGCTTCTCTCCAACTAAAAAAAAATATGCTCTTTCTCAGTTCACTCCCTCCCTCTTCACCATGCCTAGCATTGAGCTAAAAACCTAGCATGTTAACAATTAGCAAACAGCACTTTATTAACTCTGCATTGTATGAGCTTAAAAAGTGTGCAACGTTATCGCTTACCTTAGCTCGACCTTTTATATGTTAAACTAATGTTTATTCCGATAAAATACCGCTTTTAAAATGTATGATTTCTAAGAAAAAATAGTGAATGTGTTATCCTCACAAACTGGAAGCTGTTAGCAGGCACTACGGAAAACACGTTGGGATCCGTCTGCTGTTCTGAGACCTCTGATGTATCCCTCCGCCTTTTGTGTTCACTTTGCCGTGTCTTTCATTGGTACTACTTTTTGGTACTACATTCTGACGGGGCGGAGTGATACTCACCCCTGACGATATTGCAACTTTAGGAACTTTATTACCAAATACTGAAAGACATAAAACATTGATTTCCGCTGCTGGACATATTAACAACATGATATCTCTAGTTTCTATTTCGACATCTCATTGTGTTGAGCCAGAGCTGGAAGAGAGTCGCATTTCTATATGCTAACAGCGATTAGCGTCCATTATCTCACTTAAATCAATAAATCTGGCGCTTACTTAACCACGTTATATACGATTTATTTCAACAGATAACAAACCATTTCATCTTTGCAAAGGGAATTTGAAAAACATTAATTGCTGTTCGATAAAACAGCTTATTGTGTCGTGTGTATGTAAGCTGGAGGCTACCAGCAGTCCAGCTTAGAAAGAAAGCAGTTCATACACGGACAGTAATGCTACCAATTATGTTCCTGGTAATGATAATATCGATTATGATGATGATGACAATAATAAAGACAACGAACCAATTTTTGGGTTTAACAAAAGGGTAGTTAACCTCACTGTGAAAATAAAGTCTAAATGGTTAAATCAGTTTAAGGGTAATCCAGTCTAATATAACCTAATGGGCTATGTTCCGTTGACATCACTATAAAACGAAATATAAGAAATAAATACCTTAGAAACATTTTTATTGCATTATTGTTAAAAAAAAAATTTCTAATAGTATGGTGTTAAATATATAACATACTAATATATACAAACATAAATATATAGCATATCTCTTTCTCCCAGCACCAGCTAGCAAAGCCTTGCTAATTAGCAACCAAATATTTATGTGAACTCCTTTAAAATCTTTATCAATAATAATAGCCAACAATTGTAAGTACAAACCGCTAATCTTAAAGAAATTATTGAAAACTTTTGCGACCATGTATAATTTAATTTTCAAACTTTTCTTTAGCAGGTGCTAACAGATGTTAGCTAGCTAGTGTCATCAGCAAGTGATCAATTTGAAGTACATGTAAAACCTCTAGATTTATACGTTGTATAAAAAACTGTTTAAATAAATACGAAACATGTACAACACTATGATATCATAATATTACACACTAAAATTATGTGATGAAAATATATTGTAAAAATCAGCTTTGACAAAAACAAACACAAAGGATTTGCTAACAGGACGTGGGACATGCCTGATCTTGAAGTTTTGACTATAGACTCATGATTTAAATTGCAAATGTTTCGAATTTTATAGAATTTAATTTAATTTTAATGATATATAAATTATTCAATCAATTCGTTTTTAAAAAATCTAAAAATGTTCTGGGTTTTTTTTTTTTTTTTTTTGTCAGCGTTATTGAAGGCTACACCCGCTAGCATATGATTCAAAGTAGCCTAAATGCTTATCCCTTGTTGTAGGACTTAAGTAAATTTGCTTTAACTGTTTGTATTTATACTATACCTCAGATTTTTATTTCGTTATTCTCTCTATGGCTCTATCTTTCTTGCATTAAAAAATTCTGTTTTATAAACTAATCAAGATCTGAATAGATCTACTTTAAAAAGAGAAAAAGAAACTAATACGATTTGAATCCAACATTAATTCATGTCAAATTAGATTAAATTGATTTGGTAATAAGCTCAATTGTATAATAATTGTATAATAAAACACATTACATCGATATTAATAAACGCTTTTTATTTTCTTTTTTACGATTTTCTAGTCACATGCGTCGTCGACGTGATGACGTCAGGGACCCGGAAGAGGCCTGGAGTGCTGTTGTTGTCACAACAGCTCAGCTGTTAGTTCTCCAAAAACAATAGCAATAGAGGATAATATCCTTCAGTGTTAAATAAGCCATCTACAGGTGGTACCGCTTTAGTTTCCGTGTTTGTTGTTATAGTAATAGTCTTTGCGCCGTCACCATGAACGTGACTCTTGCGGTGAAGCAGTACATTTCTAAAATGATCGAGAACAGCGGCCCCGGGATGAAGGTGCTGCTCATGGACAAAGAGACGGTGAGACACGAGACATCCGCGGTGCTGATTGTATTACTGCGTTAAATCGGTACTCAGACTGATACCCAATGTATTATTTCTTACTGTGTAATAGTCGCTTTACTGCGACTGTACCTTACAGCTACTTGTACACTGCGATAGCTGGAGTGCTGCTTCTACTGTACTAGTGTAATCACTGTATTTTGTACTTGTTCTGATGGAAGTTACAGAACTAGTGCTTTATGATACTGTTATTGGTACCATGTAGTCAGGGCCGGATTAAAAGTGCACATTTCCCTGGGTCCAGCGTGTACCAGGGGCCCCACCGTAACATTGTGAAAATTGTGAACGATACACTGCAAAACGACATTTCTAACATCTCTCAGCCAATGGTACCAATAGCAACACACTTGACACTGTGGTGTAACTATCTGGCTTTTATATGCATTTTGTTTTATGTCCAAACTGCTGGTATTTACCCTACGTGGACGTGGGCCCCTGGGCCTGTGGCCATAATGCCCATTGGAAAATCCGGCCTTGCATATAGTGCTAACAATGTCAGTCATCTTATTTGTGCAATGTGATCTTATTTGTGCACGTTCTTATACTGGCACTCTGTTAAACTGAGGCAATGTTTGCAGTGGTGAAACAAAACTATATATGTGTGTGTGTGTGTGTTCAGACTAGTATAGTGAGTGTGGTGTACACCCAGTCTGAGATCCTGCAGAAGGAGGTTTACTTGTTCGAACGGATTGACTCTCAGAACAGAGACAACATGAAGCATTTGAAAGCTATCTGCTTCCTTCGTCCCACTAAGGTAAAAAGAAAAAACACATACACACAAACAACTTTCTGTCTGTGTAGGAATATGAATTTTATACCTGTGATATGTATGTACTTTTTTTTCCCTTCAGGAAAATGTGCAACACCTTATCCAGGAGCTAAGGAGACCAAAATACAGTGTTTATTTCATCTGTAAGTCACTTCAGCAACAGTGAAATTAATCATCATCATCTGGGGGGTGACATTATACTGCAGGGTGACAGTTTCTGCAGTTTGGCTAGTGGTGTGACTTTTTCTTAACTCACAGATTTGAAGCGTGCATATTCAGATTCTTAGATTTTATTTCACTTCCAGAGGATATAATTTAAAATGTTTATGGAATAATTTAACCAACCCGAACAAAGTTTCTAAGAGTTCTGTTCTTGTAGAGATATTTTTAAACACTATTATTTAATTTCATATTATGTTGGGCGGAAACAAAGTGACACATAGCAGGTGTTTCATCTGAGTCTAAACATCACATAAATGAGACTAATGTGTGTTTTTCAGATTTCAGTAATGTGATCAGTAAGAGTGAGATCAAAGCTCTGGCGGAGGCTGACGAACAGGAAGTGGTTGCTGAGGTCCAGGTGAGTGTCAGGTATTGATTCTAGGATCTGGCTACACCAAGCTGTGTAGACCAGATTTAATATGACAAAAGTTTTTTTGTGCAGACAAGTTTTAGCACTTAATAACACATTGCCAGGCTCCGTCACACTTTTTTATGTTGGTAAACGTGATGTTTTCTAGTTCTGAAGTTGCTGAGGCCTCTGGTGCATTTTAGTTTCCACCAACTCCCAGGAAAATGTTATCTGCAGAAAAAATGAAAATGATAATAATATTCAAAAGTTGCCGTGATAATATATTAAAGATCAAAGTTTGTACAAAAAGTTATGTCAGTTTGAAGACACAAAGGTGTTGCTGTCTACTTTTCTGTTTGGACAAAAACCTTGTGTTGCCACTTAAGTTTAAAACCCATTTTTCCACAGACTTGTCAAAAGAATGTTTTTTTGTTCAAACATAAAATACAAAAACGAAATCAAGTGAAATGCTGAGCAGAAGAAAGATTAACAGGATAATGACCAGAATTCATCTCCAGTCAGTCTTAACCTCACATCAGGAGTCATTTGTTGGTAAAAATGATCTGATTTCTTTTGTGGTAACACAAGTACAGGAGCTGCAAACATACCATGGGGAGCTAGCAAGATGTGAAAGAAGCACCGTGTCTTGGTTCCTCCCCCTTTGTTTTTTTCCTTGCATGATCCAAGGCTTTTTTCTTACCTCCGCCAAGGAGGTTATGTTTTTATTGGCGTTTATCTGTTTTTGTTAAAGATAACTGAAAAAAGTTATGGACGGATTTTAATTAAATTTTCAGAAGTTGATGGTAATGTGAAAAAGAAGAACTGATTTAAATTTGGTGGTGATCCGGATCACCATTTGGATCCAGAAATTTTTTTAAAGGCCGTGTCGGAGGTTTGAGCTCTCCGAGTGCTTTTCCAGTTCGCAGCTTTTTCCACCAACAATTTTCTCTTTCTCGGCTGTTTAGCGGGAGGAGGCAAATAAACTGAGCCGTGTTGGGGAAATCCTTCCTGCATTTTCTCAGCCTTCCGAGTTTCTTCTTCACTACTTCATATTTTCATCCAAACACGCTATTTATATGCAGAGTGTGGCTATCAGATATGCACTGTGGGAGGTGGAGAGCCGGGAGAAGATGCTTACAAAACATAAGAAATGAACAACTTCAATTCAGCCCGAATGTTTTGATTGATCAGAATTTTTGCAGATTTACAGTAAACTGAGGGGTCTAACTATATTTCTTATTGTTTATGAATCTTACAATATGTACAGACTACTATCAGGATGAGAAACCACTTCACCCAGAGCAAAAAAAAAGTCTCTGAGCAAGATTACCCACCCCGGCTTTAATAATAAAGTTCTCCTGTTGATTTGGGTCATACTGACTAAGACTTCTTTTTTTCTTTTTCATGCACTGTTGTTCTTAAACCCAAAACAGTAAAATTGTAGGTTATTGAGTGTATGTACGTGGTTTTTTTCTTCTTCAGGAGTTTTATGGAGACTTTATTGCTGTTAATCCTCACCTCTTCTCCCTCAACCTGCAAGGAGTTGCCAGGGTAAGAAAAATAGAAGTTACCAACTCATTCACTCCTTCTGCTCCACATGATCAATTAGTATTGATAAATTCTTAAAAAAATGTAACCATAGACAACCACTAGTCCCTATAGAGTTTGTGTGTATTTATATTAGGATGTAACTGATATTTTCTGGGTGTTTGTGTGTGTTAGGGTCGTAGCTGGGAGCCCTCCATGTTGTCTCGCTGCACTCAAGGTTTGACCTCCGTTCTGCTCGCTCTGAAGAAATGCCCGATGATTCGCTACCAGCTGTCCTCTGACATGTCCAAACGACTTGCAGAAAGCGTCAAGGTTTCCATGACAACAGTCCTATCAAATTTGCTCACAATGTTTACTCAAGTAGAAGTTTTGATCAAACAGAGAACCCATTTTTATCTAATATTACTGAAAAGGATGCTACATTTATTTGGCTTACTGGCAATTTCTCTTTAAAGAAATGAGTCAGTTTAGATATTTTTGAGGGCGGGTTAATAATTGACTCATTGTGTTTAACACTATGTTTGTTAATTTTGTTTGTTGGGGGATCTCACGCTGGCCCGAACATGTTTTCAAGATCAGATTACTCCAGAAATTTCTCCAGAAATCCAGTTGTTGGGCTTTAATTGAATCAATATGTAAAAGTGTTTTCAGACCAAAGATCCTCCATCCCTACAATAAAACACAGTAGTCTCAAATCACGCTTAGAAATTAAAATGATACGACAGCAGTAACGTCATGTAGCATGTATAACGTTAAGTTTACTCTGAGTTTCAGCACAACAGTCGGCCTTGTTTTGCCTTTTTTGCAGCTAAAGACATACTTATGCTGTAACTTTATTCAGAAATATCATCATGAGGTTTAGGGTTACAGATAAAGTTTAGCCAGTTTTTAAGTTGATTTGGTTTGTTACAGTTCAGTTGAATATTTTATTTTAATGCATTTATTCCTCGCCAAAAATGTTATCTTTTATGTTAAAACAGCCTTGTGTAGTTTCCATATTTTTTAACTTGAAGTACATTTAGCTTTTGTTACTGTCATTTTTACTTTTACTGACCAAGCCTCATCTGTCTCATGCCAGCAAATCATCACAAAGGAGTACGATCTGTTCGACTTTAGAAAGACTGAAGTTCCCCCTCTGCTGCTGATCCTCGACCGCAGTGACGACGCCATCACTCCGCTGCTCAACCAGGTGAGCGGTTACATCTCTGTGGTATCATGAAGTCTACAGGAAACAAGTCGTGAACTCGGTTGTTTTTATAATTACAAGATCTTTTGAAGTAATCATCAGCTTTTGAGTAGTTGCCTTGTTTTTTATGTATTTGAGATTTTACTTATAAGATCTTTATGGTGTTTTTACAAATGCTCACATTTCAAAATAAGAACAAAATATTCAGCATTAAAACATATTAGTTAAAACTATTAGCATTTTATAATTACAGTGCATTATTTATCTTAAATATAAGATATCTTTATTGTTATCAGGCATTTTTTATTACTAAAATATTAGGTATATGATGTGATTGTGAGATCTTTTAGGAAATGTTTTTACTGATAATGTAAATTTCTTTTCCTTTAGATGATCTAAGATTAATGGAGAAGTGTTTTCTCAGTTTTACATTTAATCACAAATTTAGTTTTTAAAAAAGCCTGGTTTAATACAGCTGAAAAATGAAAACTGATGTCGTTGCAGTGGACGTACCAGGCGATGGTCCATGAGCTGCTTGGCCTAAACAACAACAGAATTGACTTGTCCAGAGTCCCGGGCATCAGTAAAGACCTGAGAGAAGTGGTGCTGTCTGCAGAGAACGACGAGTTTTATGCCAACGTGAGTTTTTAAACAGACAGGACACGACATAATTTCTTGTTGTCTCCTTATTCTCTGTCTTTCTTTAAATAAGAGCTTTTCACTCAAATTACACAAAGACATCTCAACTCAACTTTATTTATAAAGCTCTTTAAAACAACCAAAGTTGGGACAAAGTGCTGTACATCAGCCAAAACAACCAGAGAGTAAAACAATTAAGAGATAGATAAATAATAGACATAATAATCTGCAGGATGTTTAAATCAGACTCTAAACCGACCGAAAAAAGAAATGCCAATTTTTTTTTTTTTTTTAATTTCTTTACCTTTTTCTGTCTTTTAATCCTTAACTGATTATTTTTATTTTTTTATTGTTGATTTCACAAATTAGTCTATTGCTGCCTTGATTGGCTGCAGGATTCATGTTCTTCTTTTAAGGTTGTAGCTAATCAATCAGACTGATAAGCTGATACAACAGATAGCCGGATCTCCTTCCATTGATCTGTAAAGTCAAATAAAATCACTTCTGTATCATAAAAACTCTAATGAGTTATAAACCATCTTGTTTTATTCTATGAAGTATAGAAGTGGACACAGGAGAAGTTATCTTAATCAAATCTATATCTATGGCAACATGCCCAGGCAAGGACACACACACACACACACAAGGCTCACATGGTGTGATGTGTTAATTTACTTTGTTTACTTTGTATTGCGTTCCAACATTTTGTCACCAATGATTTTCAAGTAAGCTGTGGCATTTAAATTATCCTAAATTGATACTAAGGGACCCAAACTGTGCTGAAAAGATCCCTCACATAATTTACACCACTGCCACATATCTGACATGTTGATACTGACATCTGAATGTCACACCTGAAATCAAGATTTATCAGACCAGGCAACACTTAAACCAACGTTTTTTTTGTCCAGCCTGTGAGAATTGCAGCTTCAATTTCCTGTTTTTAGCTGACTTGAGTGGCTCCTTATGAGGTATTTTGCTGGTTTTGCTAATCTGCTTTAAAGTTTGACATGTTCCTCTACAACAGAAGTGTCCAAAGTCTGTCCTCAAAGGCCACAGTCCTGCAGGTTTCTGAATGGATTCCTGCTCCAACACACCTCACTCAGGTTAAGTAAATTAAACAGCTGATGAAGGTCTGCACAATGACTTATTCATTTGAATTAAGTGTGTTGGAGCAGGGAAACATCTAAACCTGTAGGATTGTATCTGTGCCCAAAGCCACTTAAATCCCTTTTCTTCCCTTTCTGACACCATACATGAGATTGGCTGGTTAGCTATTTGTGTTAACAAGCAATTGAACTGTACTTATTAAAGTGACCAGTGAGTGTATATGAAGAAGCATAACTGAGTGATATGTTCAATATGTTTAAATCCAGAGTTTTGGATTTCATTTTGGATTCATCTGGATTTACTGACAGAGATGAGAAAAAAGTGTAATCATTTGATATTCTTGCAACATTTAGGAAATAATTTTTAAGTAATAAATTAGTTATGTATCCTAAGTGCTGTCATCCATAAGAGCCTCACTCTTTTTACAGTTTGTCACTTTTCATTAATAATCCATAGGTCATAGAAAGAGGTGGGTCTTGGACAGAGTTTTTCAGGTTGTAATAGTATTAGTGATATGGGTAAATGCAATGCTTGGACTTAATTTATATGTGCATGTTTATAGGTCCTTCATTTATGTTCAACTTTCAGCCCTCGCCTATTAAACATCTAATGTTTCTCTGATGCGATCACATTCATTATCTTCATGACCACATGCTCATTAATCACCTCTACTTTTTTCTAAACTTTTCTAAGTGGAGTTTTGTCTGTCTGCTCCAGAATTACAGAAAGTTGCATCTTCTGCTGAGTTTTTCTCAGAATATATAAAACACATCTGTATGTGATGCTGCTGTCAGAAAACTGCCAGCACACTTTTAACTAAAAGCTTTACAAAGAGTAGAAACTGCCTGAGTCGGTGATTGAACGTTGGGATTCTGTCTGTCTTTGTCTTTATAAGAACTTGTACCTCAACTTTGGTGAGATTGGCACCAATATAAAGAACTTGATGGAAGATTTCCAGAAGAAGAAGCCAAAAGGGCAACAGAAACTCGAGTCCATCGCTGACATGAAGGTCAGAGTTTTGGTTTTGTTGGAAAATTACTTTTATCCAGTGAATCCTGCTCCAGATGTTTGAGTATCTTGTGTCATCCTTGCAGGCTTTTGTAGATAATTATCCACAGTTTAAGAAGATGTCAGGTACTGTATCCAAACATGTGACAGTGGTGGGGGAGCTGTCCCGGCTGGTGTCAGAAAGGCAGCTGATGGAGGTGTCGGAGGCAGAGCAGGAGCTGGCTTGTCAGAATGACCACTCCAATGCTCAACAGGTATTTTATGTGTGGCTGACTTCACATTTCTTTCCTACTGGACAAATATTACTGGATTTTATTTGTTCTACATATGTTTTGATTTACAAGTAATATTTAAAGCAATGAAAACTAACAAAGTTGGGGTGTGTAATAAGTAGTGACAAGCTTTAAAGGACTTGCACCGAGCTGGCATCTGTTCGCCCTCAGAGTGTTCGGCGGCTGCTGCAGAATCCCCGCGTGGCGGAATTGGACGCCGTCCGTCTCGTCATGCTCTACGCTTTGAGATACGAACGCCACAGTAGCAGCATCCTCCCATCTCTGATGGATGAGCTCAACAGGAGGGGAGTGTCTGAACGCCATCGCAGGGTAAGGACAACATCAAACTGCTGCCCTCTGTTTTGAACAATCAATCTATCTCTGATTTGACAAAACAGACATTTATTAGTGAGAATGTTTTCTTTTGTTGTAGACATGTTGGAGGCTCAGATAAAGTGTGACTGAGTTTAAACAGTTTTTGCTTATAGCCTGCAGAGGGTGGAAATGTTTAGAAGCCAAGTTGAGGCGTTTTTTGAACGTCTTCACTTTTACAGATGGTTCAGTCTGTGGTCGAATATGGTGGGAAGAGAATAAGAGGAAGTGACCTCATCACGCCAACAGATGCTGTTGCTATCACAAAACAGTTCTTCAAAGGTCTCAAGGTACAAGTCAGACACTCACATCTGGTATCAACATGTCTTAAAAAAGATTTTTTCCTGTAATTTTTTTTTCACTTGGCTTTTTTTAACCAACTTTTTATTTATTTTGTATTAAGCAAAACAACAAAAACACATATAGAACAAATAAAGATTCATACAAAGGTCCAGGACACCTAATAAAGTGTTAGATCTGCACACTAATAAACCACGACCCAAATTTGTCAACATTTGTCACTCATCATTAAGGGTAGCCCTATATTAGTAGACTCTTGAGATCAGCCACTGCCTGATCCCAAACAATGATAGTTTCTTCCTTTGCATTATGTACACGTGCAGTAGACAACTCTAAATATACTACAGCTATAAAAGTTAACACCCACTGGCGGTAAGACAGTGAATGTGGAGGTTTCCACCTCACTGCAATCATCTTCTTGGCAGCAGTTAAACCGGCCAGGAGGACCTTTACATGTGCTTTGTGTCATTTTTTAAGTTGTGACATATCACTCAACAGTAAGACTACAGGTGAGAAATGAATATTGGTGTTTAAAATGGTGGACAAACAGTTTCTCACCACTTCCAAAAGAAAAAAAAAACCCAAACATTGAAACTCCCAAACTAAATGAAAAAATGTACCAACAGAGTGTGTACGACATGAGGTACAGTTTGGATCAACTTAGATCTTCATGTTGGAGAGTTTACGAGGCGTCATATACGTCCTGTGAATATTTTTTCACCCTACTTTTTGATGACATATTGAGTATGTTTGCATCATGTTGATTTGTAACATGTTTATCTAAGACCTTGCTGATGGAGAGCTGATGCATTTACAAAGTTGATATGTTTAAGACTCTTTCAAATATGCAACTATTGACCCAAAATTGTTTGTTAGAGACAAACAATACAGAAACTGTGTTTTTTTCTTTATGAACGCTCTCACATCAATGAAATAAAAACAACACAATGATTTTTTTTTTGTTTCTTTATTTTGTGCTTGCGGGTGTATTTGTGATTTTAATGTTTGTTTTCAGGGTGTGGAGAATGTTTACACTCAGCATCGACCTCTGCTCCATGACACTCTGGATCAGTTGATTAAAGGCCGACTCAAAGACAGTCAGTTCCCCTACCTGGGACCCAGCAGCCTCAGAGACAGGTAACACACCTGAAGAACAGTTAACCCACACCTGAGACCAATGATAATATTGTAGGGAGGCTACAGGGTAAGTCCAATACCTACAAGAGACAGAGAGGAGACTACTGAGAGCTGGGTCACATATATTTGGGAGTCAAACTTAATATGTGCCTGAGACATTTAACTTGTGACACGCAGCACTCGCCTGAGAGACCTTATCCCTGAGAGGGACAGTTAATATGCACCTCAAAGACAGAGTACATGTTTAAGACATGTTTAAGACACACTTTAGATGGGCAGGATCCACCTGAAACTGATTACACTCCATCTGTCTAGGAGGGAATTACCAAGCCTTTATAGACAAGTGTGTCTGAAACACCCGAGATAGACATCATACCGCAAAGACAGAAAACAAGTCCCTGAGATACAATAACAATCACCTCAGAGATGGGTTAGAAGTACAGAACAGAAATGTGACATGCACTGTGCCTGGGGGACAATTAACCTGCACTTGAGGCCTGATAACACATCAAATCAGATAATATATAAAAAGTACTTTTCATGCAAAAAGCAACATAAAGTGTTTTAAAACACTAAAATGCACTAAAAGCAGTTAAAAGATTAAAAGGCACTAAGAGAACTTAACAGATTGTGATACAATAAAGGAATTAGAAAGCTAAAATACACATAAAAAAAAACTAAAAGTGAAGTAATATACACCTTCGAGGCACACTAGCCTTCTGAAAGCTGTGTAGAAAATTGCATGATGAAAGTGTGTCTGTGTGTTTCAGGCCTCAGGACATTGTGGTGTTTGTGATTGGTGGAGCCACATATGAAGAAGCTCTGACTGTTTACAACCTGAACCGCAACACACCTGGAGTCCGTATTGTCTTGGGAGGAAGCAGCATCCACAACACTAAGAGGTATCAAATACCTGACGTTTAATAACTTGTTAGCTGAGCTTCTCAGCCATCCCAGTAAAATGAAAATAGGTCTCAAACTTATATATTCAACTCATGAAGACACAAACTTCACTTTAGTTAAACTTGACGCCTCTTTCTGTCTATCTCTAAGTTTCCTGGAGGAAGTGATGCTGGTGACAGGTCACAGCGGCAGCAGCGACAGAGCGCAGGGAAGTGGTCGGCATAGCAGCAGACGCTGAACGTCGAGGCTTGCTCTTCTTCAACTTCTTCACTCCTCTTCGTATAAACAGCATCATTCCCTCCGTTTAAGTTTGTGTGTTTGGAGAAACAGTCCAATATGTCTGTAAATCCTCTGAGTCTTGTCCTCAGACACAGAAGCATTTCGCTTCACAAGCAAGAGGTGGATAAATTAGCAGGAACACTTATGAACATAAACAGCAACATGTTGGCTCAACAGTCCAAACTGAGCTTAGTTATGTCTAATATGAAGCCGTATAATGACAAAATGTTGATTTATATTAAATTAAGGCTGTAACAGTACACTGAATTCATGGTTTAATTTGTATTTCATCATTAGTCAGCGTTATTAAAAAAATTCAGGATTCAAAAGTGTCTATATGAGCTTTTTATGGGAGTTTCACAGACTGAGCAGAGAAGAAACCATTTCACATTGCTGAAAGTCATTAAAACCTGTAATAAAAAATTATATATAGCTGTCATAACAAAGACACAGTGTCTGCAGCTTATAGGTCAGCCCTGCCAGCATGCTGAACCTCATATATTGTTTTGAGACAAAACAGAACACATGCCTGACAGAATCCAGCGAGTACTGTTACAACCCAAGAAACCAAAAATGTCAAATCAGGATGTAATTTGTTCCACTGTTGTCTTCAGGTTTTTCTACTTGCGTTCATCTTTAAAATATTTGCTTGAAGCTTATTGAGATTTATGGAAACTACTGTATTTTTTTTTCTGACTCTTGTTTGTGATCAGGTTATTGAAATGTATTCAGTCTCTGTCACACACTGTTGGTTCTGTGATTTTCTGAGTAGAATTTCTCTTAAATCATTTGTGTGACTGAATGTGAATGATAAAAGATTCATAGTAAAAAATACAATTAAACTATATAAATGACATTTGCTGTGGCATTTTTCTGATAAGCTTCTGCAATGTAACAACCTTTATTTCCACCTAGTATTGCATCAAATTTTCACTAAGATCTTGTACTAATGATAGTAGAATCCAACCACTGTGCAAAACCTTCAGATCTCAGACATTATCAATGGGATTCAGGTTCAATCCTTGCATAAAAATGATGTGTAATGCTCCCTGAAACACTCTTTCACAATTTTTTTGATGATCCTTATCACTGTCATTTTGAAATATGGAAAGAAAAAAAACTCTGTTGATGGAATAATCTGCTCATTCTGTACAGGTAGTCAGCTGACCTCATTCTTTGGGTCCATAATGTTGCTGAACCTAAACCTCAGATCATAGACTGCCCCCACAGGCTTGTACAAAAGGCTCTAGGCATGACGGCTGCATTACTTCATCTGTCTCTCTTCTTATACTGATGGGTCTGAACAGGGTAAATCTGTACTTTCTTCAGGCTGCATATCTGTTTAGTCCAATCCCTTTAAGTTCTTGTTGCATTGTGTGTCTGGAAATGCTCTTGCTTTCACTGTTAAATATAGCCTTGAGTTCTACTGTTGTTTTTCTTTCATTTGATTTCACTAAAACTTGAGGTGATCGTTTTATGATGACCTTAAAAAAAACGTGAATGTCTTCAATATATTGTCATATCAGGGGTGGCTATATCTGGTCCCCGAGAGCCGCAGTCCTGCTCGTGGATGGAGTTTTACTGCTGCAACACACCTGACACATATCATACTTAATTACTAGACTTTTGCAGAGATTGATATCAAGCTCTACTTAAGTCTGCTCATTCCCTACTGATTTGATCAGGTGTGTTGCAGCAGGGAAACTTCCAACACTTGCGGGACTGTGGTTCTTGGGGACTGGAGTCGTTCGCCCCTGTATTATATAAAGACTGTTTTAACTATTTGCTTCATCTTGGGTCCTAAGAGTATGTTTCCAGGGTCAATAAGATACCTCATATATCCTGATGCATATATAGTGATATTAACTTGAAGTTTACATCAGAGTGTTGGCAGGGGGATGGTAGCTGGGTGGGGTGACCCTACAGCTTGGTGGAGGTTTAATCTCATTCAGTACTTCTATTTTAGGGTTTTATTTGGGTTTAGAGAGCTCAGTCAAATTCTTTCAGATGACTTGAGGGTAGCTGGGAGTGTTGATATTTTTAAGAGAAAGCTTAAGACTTATTTTTTTAAGAAAGCTTTTAATTGATTATTATTTCAAACTATAAGTGGTATTTTATCGTGTTACTCTATACCTTATTTAATTGTATTTTACCTTTTATATTTGGGGTATTTTGTTTTATTTAATAATTAAGTTCATTTTTATATTATTTCTCCAAGGTATTAGGTTTCCTGATGCAAATGATGGGGGGTTGGGGCGGTGCCCTGAAACATTGTTTTATGTACATGGGCATATATGGGTGTGCGTATAGCACAGGTGTCAAACTCCGGTCTTCGAGGGCCGCTATCTGGCAGATTTTAGGTGTTTACCTCGACCAACACAGCTGATTCAAATCAAATGGATCCAGCAGTTTCTTGTCTATTTATGGATTTTGCTCAATTGTGTTGGAGCATGGCAACAACAAAACTGGAACTGCCAATCCTTGAATGACAGGAACACTGGGTCTACCACCCAATGCTTATGTATATGTGACAATGATAACTTCATGGACATGTAGGTGTGTTCATCATGTTTTTAATGTAAAGCCCTTTGAGTTGCATTTTATGTATGATAAAGTGCTCTATAAATGACGTTTGATTAATTTGATGGTGATCTTTTTTGACCAGTTTGAGGTTTTATATGCTTGTTGCTGCTGTTTTGTGTATTTCTCTGGATTTCCATGGCTTTTCATATAGAAATTAGTTCATATGAGTTATGGCAGTATGGTTGCAGATATCTCATAACATCATATGCTACAATGTAGTTTACATTTATAATCAGAGCTCTGGTAGGGTCATTTGAGTTTCCTTACCTGCAGGGAGATCTCTGACTTCTTGTTTCCTGACACAGGAAGTGAATGGAAACACGTGAATATCAATGAGCTGAAAACTGCTGGAAGTGAATGGAGGAAGAAAACAGTGTCTGAAGTTCAACATGGAGACAAATGTCCGCTACGATGGCAAAGCAGATCAGAAATGCTTTAAGCCAGATGGTTTATGTGACCTCATAATTTTCTCTCACAAACGTAAATCATATTATAGTTTAGAGCTGAAACCAGTTGTTAATTGGCAGAAGCTTAATTGGCAATTCATGTGATAACTTAGTTGTCATTTGAGGCCTTTTGCCTTTTTGTTTTTCTATCTATGGCTTCAAAGAAAGAATCCATTCAGCCATCAATCGACAGGGAAAATAAAGAAAATCATTTTATCTATTGAGCAACTCAATGACTTCTAAAATGGAAAGTGCCACATATATTGACCATTTATGTTGGCTGCAGAGTGTTTCAGTTCTTCTCTGACGGAATGATAACATCAGTGTTGTAGATGCTCTGTGTGTATTCAAACATGCAAAACAACAACTCAATGTTACATCACAGTGTTGCATTAAAAAGTTCCAGATTAATAAAACAATAAAGACATTCATATAAATCTTTAGAAAAGATCTCTAAATTCAAATTTAGAGACTAAATTACTAACTACAAGTGGTTGGCCCATCTTGCGTGGCTACTGATAGATCCTATGAATTGCTACCCAAGATTATTTATCCTGACCTCCGATATCCATTTACACTAATAAATCACTCATGTTTGATTCCTGTCCAGTGCAGTTGATCCATATCTTTTTCTTAGTGGAAATGGATCAGCTGTTCCACTCTCCACCCAGATAAAATTAAATTATTTCCTGTCCTGTTCACATCAAGCAGTAAATTACACACTGACGCAGATTTAGTCTCAGTGTTAAAGTCTGTATTTGAAAGATGAAAGAGTTAAATTATTTGTTTATCTGTGAGAATTTTTACATGTAATTATGAGACCATGATTTTGTCATCATAATTAAGTAAGTAAAATTTGTAGGAAATGATAACAATGCAGGGCTGCATGGTGGTTAGCACTGAGGCCTCACAGCAAGAAGGTCGCTGGTTCGATCCTCAGCTGGGGTGAGGTTTGGACAGTGCCCTCACTGTGTGAAGTTTGCATGTTCTTCCCGTGTATGCGTGGGTTCTCTCCGGGTACTCCGGCTTCCTCCCACCATCCAAAGACATGCATGTTAGGTTAATTGGTTACTCTAAATTGCCCATAGGAGTGAGTGTGAGTGGTTGTTTGTCTGTGTGTGGCCCTGCGATGGACTGGCGAGCTTTCTAGGGTGTAGAAAAGACTGCTGGGATAGGCTCCAGCTTCCCTGCGACCCTTCATTGGATTAAGCGGTTAGGAAAATGAATAAATGAATAACAATGCAGAACTAAATGATTCATGCAGATGGTGGGATTTCACGTTTAAGGAAGCACATAAATCAGACATATACTCCGTTTGTGGTTGAAGATCTAGCAGCACTGCATATCCAGGACAAACTGGTGACTTCAGTTTTATCATTGTTTCTCTGCAGAATAATGTCTGGATCAGAAGGAAGGAAAGAAGGAAAACTTTTAGCATTTTTGTGGTTTTTAATCTTGTCATTAGGCCATTAAAATATACCCAATAAACTCAATGGAACTATTTTTATTTGATAGAAAAAGTTAGAAAAAGACTCAATGTTATTGTTTAACCTTTAGAACATTAATCCAAAACTTGAAACATTTCTAAAAAAATACACCAGTCAGCTTTACCATTATGATCACCTGGCAGAACTGAATAGGGCTTACTTGAGGCACCAAAAGACCTTAGCTGCGGTGTTGACAAATTACATCTGAGGGTGTCTTGGAATCTCCATACTGGACTCTGGCATTATATCAACTGGGTCTTGTGGAGGATGGAGTTTTTGGGTGTAACAGCTGATAGGATCTGGTAGTATGCTTTCCGCATTTTACCAGACACTGTTGTCCTGTCCTGGATGCTTCTGTGGCAGGGATGTTTAAAGTTGGTCGTAAAGGGCTACAGTCCTACAGGTTATCCCTGCTCCAACACATCTGATGAAAATGAAATGGAAATGCTCAACAGTTTGCTGTCAAGTTTAGCCCACGCCAGTAACTGACTCATTAATCTGAGTCAGTTTGAAGAAGGAAACAAACCTGCAGAATGGCCTTTTGAGGAATAGACATGGGCAGTACATAATAATGTACTTGCCGATTTGCTCTCTACAGCATCAAGAGAATCACACCGTACCTGACAGAACACATGACTCAGCTTTTGGTTCAGGCTCTGGTCAACTCACACATTGGTAACTGCAATTCCCTACTGGCAGGTCTGCCTGCATGCTGTTAAACCTCTGCAGATGATCCAGAATGCTGCAGCGTGTCTGATTTTCAACCAACCCAAACAAGCTCATGTCACTCCACTGCTAATCGTGCTTCACTGGCTTCTGTTCACAGCACGCATCAAATTTAAAGCTTTGCTTCTGGCTTACAAAACAATAACTCAAACGGCTCCCTTCTACCTTCACTCCTTAATCCAGACCTACACTCCCTCTCGACGGCTACGTTCCACCAGTGAAAGACATCTCGTGTTACCACCAGTATATGGGACTAAATCACCAGCCAGACTCTTCTCCTATGTCGTACCACGATGGTGGAATGATCTCCCAAACTCTGTCTGTTTAGCAGAGTCCTTGTCTACTTTTAAGAGCAAGTTGAAGACTCAGTTCTTCAATGAGCACTTAACACTTAGTATAGCTATATTTGTTGGAAAGTTGGAGAACTTCTTCCAGTTCTTTGCAACAAACATTATGGTATTAATTCTTTGTGTTTTAACATAGGTGATATTATGGGTTGGGAATCCAATCCAATCCAATCCAACTTTATTTGTAAAGCACTTTAAAACAACCACAGTGGACCAAAGTGCTGTACAGAAGAATAAGACATAAAACAGCTATAGAATTAAAACAATAAACAAAAACAAAACAAAAAATAAATAAATAATAAAAATAAAATAAAAATAATAGTACATTCAACATCTCACATGGTGTCAAAAGCCAAGGAGAAAAGATGGGTTTTAAGATGAGATTTAAAAACAGACAGAGAGGAGGCCTGTCTGATGTGGAGAGGCAGATCATTCCATAGTTTAGGAGCTGCCACAGCAAAGGCACGGTCACCTCTCAGCTTGCGCTTCGTTTTAGGTACACTCAGGAGCAGTTGATCAGCTGACCTGAGAGAGCGGGGGGGGGTGTATAGGGCTGCAGCAGCTCGGAAAGGTAGGGCGGGGCAAGACCATTGAGGGATTTAAAAGTAAATAAAAGAATTTTAAAACTGATCCTAAAACGTATGGGCAGCCAGTGAAGTGAGGCTAAAATGGGGGAAATGTGCTCGTGTTTACGTGTGCCAGTTAAAAGACGTGCAGCAGCATTTTGCACCATCTGAAGACGGGCCACGGAGGACCCACTAACCCCCACATAAAGTGCATTACAGTAATCCAGCCTAGTGGTCACAAAGGCGTGGATTACTGTTTTGAAGTGCTGCCTTGAAAGAATAGGTTTAATTTTGGCCAGCTGCCTCAACTGGAAGAAGCTCGATTTAACGACTGAACTGATCTGACAGTCGAGCTTGAGATCAGTATCCACTTTAACCCCAAGATTTGTGATGGTTGGCTTAATGAACTGGGCCAAGGGACCCAGATCTACAAGGGGGGCCCCAGTGGTGCCACCAAAAACCATCACCTCTGTCTTTTTCTCATTAAAATTTAAATAGTTTATAGCCATCCAGGCCTTTATGTCGTCAAGACACCTGAGTAGTGGTTTAACAGAATATGAATCTTTCTTTTTGAGAGGGACATAAATCTGACTGTCATCTGCGTAACAGTGGAAAGAAATACCATGCTTCCTAAGTATGGAACCAAGTGGAAGCAAGTAGAGGGGAAGGGAGAAAACAAACAACAAAAAAAAAGCCTGTAGCACTTCATGTAAGGACCTGCGTCCAACTGGACAGTCCACCAGCACCTTCCTACTATGTCCTGTACTGTTTGATTTTGTGCTTGTGTTGTTCTCACTCCTATGTAAGTCGCGAAAAGCCATAAAAGCGTCTGCTAAATGACTGTAGAATAGAATATAATAATAGAATCATGGCTGATTGTTATTTTAATATTGACATCAATTTCTATTTCCAACAACTAAAGAATTGTTTTGTAAACTTAGTGAGCAGAGTTGATTAAAACTTCAGACTTAATATGTTTAAAGGTATTAAATTGATTACTAATAATTTCAGGACAAAATTAGGTCACTTAACAGCTCTGTCATATTTAAACATTGTTTTATATACAGATAAATGCAAAATACAAAATATTTATATAAATCAACTAAAGTGAAATTAAAACTATATTCACTTAAAGCTGTACATTGGCAATGAATGACATAAAAGCTTGACAAAACAAATCAGATTTTAAGTTAAAAGTCAAAGGAAAGCCTTATTTGTGTGTATTTATAATTAGCATTAGTTAAAAGTAGAACTAAGCATCTAAAAGAACCACAGAGGAATACAAGTTTATTTTAAATTTGATCAGATCAGATATAGCCTAAATCAATCCAAAAATCCTTTAAAAGAAACTGTTTTAATGACCTGTTTACTAATGACATATGAGCCAGTTTAGTCGTAAGTATATTTGCTACATTCAAAAAGTGTGTCAGCTTACATCTGAAACAATTAAGAAAACTTTGATTATTTGGGATGTTAGAATGACTTTTCAGCATTGAAAAAGAAAACATAAAGAAACAAAACCTATTTAAACTTTATTACTTTTTATCAAATGCAATGAAAGAACATTAATTTGGCTCATTTAAAAGTTAAATATAAAACTTTTTTTTACCTAAAAATATTTTTAAATCATATTTCTTAAAAATATTGAGTTAGGTTGTTTTTTTCCTCAGTGTTCTGACAGTCATGTGAACTTTGACCTTATTTGTACCGATTCAGAAGTGTAAATTGTAAATATTGACGCTTTGTTCATTGTTTTAAACCTAATGTCAGTACTCCTGATCTGCCGCTGGCTGTCGCTGTTGGGCTCCATTCTGCTATCCAAATGTAAAGAACCACGCGCGTCCGCGTGAGAGAGGGAATGTGCATGGACCAAAAGAGCGAGAGCATCTGCTTCAAACGCGCGCGGACGCGCTGGGAGGATGTTCAGACAACAGACGCATCACTGAAGAGGAAGAACGGGAGCAGACCGAGTGGACGCAGCAACACCGACATCTGGATCTGTCGGGACCCGAGCAGGGCTGCAGCTCTCCCCCTCTCCCCGCCCCCCCCCCCCCGGACCGGACCGAACCTCCACCCCGACGGTGTGATTGTGCGCGGAGCCCCGGAGTGGAGGGAAGATGAAGAAAAGCAACCAGAGCAGACGGGTCAGTCATTCAGAGCTTTATTCCAAATTTTACAGGTTTTTCCGTCTTCAACCGATTCAGTTTGATCATCTTATCCGTTTATAATTCATCCCTCCATCCGTAATGTGATATTTTGATTCTGGAGAGGGAGTGACGCTCTCCATAACTCATCCCGCACATTTCTGATCCGTATTCATTATTCATCAATATGTAAGGTGCCCAACACTGTTTTTTTTTTTGTTTTTTTTTTTTTAAAAAAAAAAGGTCTGAATTCCTACAATAGTCCACTTTTATTGTTCTTCTCTCTTTTTTCTTCTTTTAATCTAATTTGTTTCTTTCTTCTGACTGGCTTGATATGATTTCCTCATAAAATCAAACAATACCCTTTTATTAAAATTTAATGATCTTGATTAGGATGTACTCAGGTTGTTTTATGATTTTCACAACTTTCTTTTAAATGGAGCTTCTGCGCATCTTTACAGTTCTACTAAACCCTGCAGCTATTGCAGTTTGAGTTGATTTACGACCGTTTATTTATTTATTTTCTGTTTATTTAACCTTTATTCATATAGATGGCTGAACATTTAAATATTTCTAACAGCTGCTTACTATTATTTAGGGTTTGCTTCTCATTTCTGATCCAGATAAGGTGGCTGCTGCTTGAGGTTTTCATGCATTTAGGGAGATAAAAACTATTTCAGATAAAGTCTGAAAACTGATGTAGTGACTTTCTGTTTGAGCAAAAAAAAAAAAAAAAAAAAAAAAAAAGTAAGTTTGTAGAGATATTCACTGAGAGCTCAAATGAATCCTGACAGTAAAATCTGAGCTCCATAATATCAGTAACAACTTTGGAGAGTAAAAAATGCATCAAAACTATAATGAGCTTTACACTGCGAGGAGAATGTTTAGTGATACAGTGAGATGAAATGAAGCCACAAGCATTTCTAGGTTGTTCCAACTCCCTCTGAGGTCGCCTTTCATCTCTTCAAGATATATTTTTTTTTGTCTCTGAAGTTCTCTTGAGTGTTGTCTCTTAGGTTATTCCCAAACACTTTGAAGTTGCTTCCTGTTTATTTGAAGCTGTTTTATTATTTCATTTTGCAGTTCAGTTCTTTCAGCGACATCGTGCTCAGTTTTCTTCTTCTATCCATGTTGTGCTGTTATGTAATTAAACTGGGTCAGACTGACAGAGAGCAGCGGGATCATGACAAACACGATCATCTCGAAGACGATCACTCCCCTGTCGGTCACGTGTTATTCCTCTTCTTCACTTTCCTCTCCTCCTTCTTCCTCTTTAGCCTGAGACAGCAGCTTTAATCTCTTAACATCCTCTTCCTCTATCATCCTTTTGAAATGAACACACTTCATCCTCTCTGCTGTTTCATCCTGTGTTCATCTTTCTCCACTTTTAAGATTAATCTCCTCATCCTCCTCCCTTATCTTAGTTTTAAATAACAGAAGCAAAGGATTTCCTCAGGATCTTCTCTTTTTTCCCATTGATTTTTTTTTTTATTTAATTGTATTTCATACATAAATTCATCCCTTTCCTTCCTTCTGTTTTCCATTCATTCTGTCTTTCCTTCCTTTACAACCCCATATTATTTTATCATTTCCTTCCTTGCATCCCTCATGAATGCATTTCTTTCTGAACAGTTTCACCTGAGTCAACATAAGTTAAACATTTCATAAAATGGAGAGGATCTCAGCTGGTTTTTGGTGGTCCAGGTCTGACTCTTCATGTACTCTTTCAGGGTGTTCAGGACTCCGGTCCACTGGCGGTCCAGCAGCCTGAGAAAGTGGGCTGGATCAGGAAGTTCTGCGGCCGTGGGATTTTCAGAGAGCTGTGGAGGAGTCGGTACGTGGTGCTGAGAGGAGACCACCTCTACATCTCTGACAAGGAGGTGAGGACAGAAGACAAAGAAGCGCATTAAACAGAGTCCAGTCAGCTGATGAGTTGCTGGTTCCAGCCTGTTGCACAGGAAAAAGAAGGTTGTGTGTTGTTTTCTGACAGTTTGCGTGTCAGACTGTGACACGCCTCTAAGTTTTGGCAGCTGTTTGGTGTCAGAGACGTCGCTGTGGGTTATGAGGGTATGAAAGACTCCAGGACAGTTTGTGTCTGAAGCTGCAGCAGAGAGGAAGAACAGCGATTGATTCAAGTATCAGATTTGTGATTTACTTATTTATTTATTTTGAGTCAAAGTGATTTCCCTCTTTCCGTGAGAGATTACAGTCAGCTCATGTTATTACGAAGAATGAAGGTTCACTGGCACTTCAATATACAAGATGAAAGGTTTTATTTTTAATGGTGACAGAAAGGAATAGTTTGGTTTCCTTGCACAGATCAGAACCTGAAGCATAAAAGGGACCTCTTGATTTGCTCTTTGAGCTCCATAAGAAGACCGAGAGAGAATGCAGAGAAAAAGACTTCATTGAAAAACAAATAAAGCCCCAAAAAGATGCAAAATGACTACAAAAAGACAAAAAACCTTTTTTAACTTTTCTATCCAACATTAAAGCAAGCAGAATGAGGGTCTGACTGCTGTGTTATGCAGAGCAAATTTGCTTTGCCAAGAGGAGTTTTATAGATATAAAGATCCCCTTTATAATCTGAATTCTTTCCTTTTTTTTTTTTGTTTATTTATTTTTAATGATTATTTGTTATAGAAATTACATAGAGGACATAAAGAGGATAGAACAATAACAGAAAAGAAAAGGAAAATAGACAGAAACAAAGAGGAGATAAAGACACGTCATGGAGAAAACAATGCAATCCAACCACAGATAAGACAACCTGCTACACCTGTACAGAAACACAACAACGAACCTACGACTGCCCCTGCAAATAGATGACAACTGTCAGGAGCACCAGAGATAAACACACTAAAACGAAGAAAACAAAGAAAAGAAAAATAACTGAAAGTAGCTATGAGTAAATAAACCTGCAGGACAACACAATGACCATGTCAGCATGCAGAATATACGGAGTTAAAAAGTATTAAATGAAGAGTGATCATACCACCGCTGAGCAGAGACCAAGCCACCACACCCTGAAGATAACCCTGCATTCCCCCAGGAAGTGGCAGAGGAGGTCCCAGCCAGAATCCCCTGCAGCTACAGGGATCTGGCTCTGGTGGGCCAAGAACTGCAGGCGCCGACTCCACTGGCCATCAGCCGCCAAAAAATGGAAAGAAAATTGTAAATGCACAATGACCATAAGGACAGCAATAAAATCTTGCAGTGACAGGACAAAAAACAGAGAAAACTACTTTAAAAACGGTCAAAACAGCCTGAAAATGGAGTTATTTAATAACCAGAAAAGCTATGTAGCAATACAGATTATTACAATGTGGAAAATAGTCTAACAAATAAATTTTTCTCTCTTTATTAAGCAGCTGTTTCAAACTTCTTTTCTTGTAAACAGAACAATGTATTTATTATATATGACATAAACATTTATATCCTCACGGGGAGTTTCTTTGTTGAAGTCAGCGTATGTTGGTGTGTAGCAGAGTTTTTATTCGGTCAGAGGAGGAACAGAATGCTCCTCGTCTGTGTTTATTTCCAGCTCAGATGATGCTGACTCATTTCTACTCAACGCTGTGTCACATATATCATTTGGACCGACTTGTCATGGTCATGCTTCACCAAGACGTTCTAATAAAAGAAGTGAATTTATCGCTACAATGACAGAGGAAAAAGTGATTATTTTCTCATTCTCAGGTAAAACTGAGGGCAGACTGCAGGCTGCAACCTCAGGAAGTCAGTTTTTAGTTTGAAGTCAGGATGTGATTATCTTTAATGTTCTCCAGATTCACTCCCAGATGAAGGTTCGTCTTCCCTGTTGGATTATCTGATGACAAGATTTACTGTTTTTTGAAGATGCCGCAGACCATAGGTGTTCAGTAGCTGCAAAGTGGGTTTTCAGCAGGGCTGGCTGGATACTAAAAGTGCTGAGTGTTCACACTGACTCTTTTTCTGCTTCACATTATGTAACAGTCTGTTACACAACTGCACACAGAGGCTTGTGGGATGCTGAGTCAGGCTTTCTCATGAACACTTTATTCTGTCGGTTACGTCAGGTTTTAGATGACGATGGGTCAATGGACAAGGCACCCAACACAAAGAGACACGATTATACCACAAACTTTATGTGTGTTTTGTATGTCTTTCAAATGTCTCTTTGAGCTACTTGCTTAATGTTGGCACACAAAACCACAACAAATAAGCCTAAAGAGCCAAAAAGAGACAAAGCATGATAAAAGACACACCAAACAGCTCCAAAGAAACACACAAATGGCAAACAACCACAGAGTGATATAACATATGAACAAAGAGACATAGGACAAACAGAAATAAGACCAAAAAGATCACAAAGAGATTAGAACTGACCTGACCACAGACAAGAGGTGCAAGATAACCAAAGCTACACGTTAATCAACCGCAGTGAGATGCATGACGGCAGCAGAGATGCCACAAAACTGAACGGAAATGCAAAAAAAAAAACCAAGGTCTCAGAACAACTGCAAAGAGGCAAAAGATGGCTACAAAGAAATGTAAAATCATGCAATGATTAGTGTGAGAGAGGAGGATTTGCTTTGAGGTCTTTTGTGTCTGTAGGGGTTTCGGCCTGGATTGTGTTTGGCTCCAGGGGTCGGGATCAGAGCCCATGTCCCAGTGTAGCTCTGACATCATTAAGTTCAGACTTTTCATGGTCATGACGCTTATATTAAAGTGACTCAGGCAGTTGTTTCATCGTGTTTTACATCTGCTCGGAAAAAAAAAACGTAATTGCAGCTAAATGTGGACTGAATGTCAGAAAAATACAGTGTATGTGTGCATGTTTCCCACAGAGGTCTTATATTTTTGTCTGTTCAGTTTTATTTCAGCGGAAACTTGTGTTGTCGTTCTTGTTGTTGTTCTGCGGAGGTCGACCGAGTGAACTGAGCAGCACATAATGACTCACATTCACCCCATCTATGAGTGTGGATTCATATTACTCACATTGTGTGGCTTTAAATCTGTTTACACAGTCACATTATGAAGATGTTTTTTCATTCTGAGCATGAAAAGCAAGTCTTAATATCACATAATTTAATTTCAGGGTGAAGCTATGCTTTTAGGTTGGGATTAGGCTCGTTTAAGAATCCAGCAAATGAATATGAATGAAATGAAGTCAATGTAATGTCCTCTGAAAGTCATGATAATAAGACTGTGTGTGTTTCCTGTAATTAGTTTTTTTTTTTTTTTTTTGCATCATCTTGTTTCTGCGTCTCAGCACATTGACCCACGACTTATAAATACAGCAGCCTGAGGGAAGCTTCACAGTGTGTGTTGAAGAGTGTTGTTCTATCGCCAAGAGGACCAGTTTAACCATTAAGCCGTCATAGCGAGGACATTTCTATTCTGTGAGGACGTAACAGCCTGTTTATGCTTATTAAGTTTGAGGGTTCAGACCTGGTTTTGGCTTCAGGTTAGGATCTCTCTGTGGGTTTAATTTAACCCTTTAAATACTACTTTAAAGGTTTTACAGCTCCTCATTTCTGACAGGAAAACAGTGCAGATTCAGCTCACTTGTTTATAAGAATCAATCATGTTTTTTCAGACATTAGGAGCTCCTTTCACAGCGCTTTTGCCTCTGATATAAACTGTGTTTGCTGAGCAGAACCAAAGCGTGGGCATCGTATTGATCGTACTGATTGCAATATTGACAAATCCTCAGCTCCAACAGCTTCGACATGTGACTGCTGGTTGCTCCAAGACCCCACAGGCATTAAACAAACCTTGTGACTGTGAATGCGCACAAAGTGGCAATTTTTCTTATTACTGATACATTAATTAAATTCAGATTAACTGCACTACGGGAATTTTATTGATGGTAATATGGAAGGTATACATTATTAATCCATGTTCTTTTATCCATCTAAAACATTCGCTTTTGAAGTATCCACATGCTCATTAAGATTTCCCCAAATGCGAGCAACCACCGGCTGAAACTGAAGCCAATGAAAATACTTCAGTCAACAAAGACTGGATGAAAAGCATCATTGGTTCCCTTTTCAAAGAAATTTCAACTTCTGCTGTGAAAATACTAAGACATACAAGACATTATGATGATGTTAGCGAAATTTAAACCTTTTGATCAATGCGCTGGTGGTCATTCTGACATCGTATCCATCAGTAAGTTGATATAAGTCCTGAAAGAGGTGTATGCTTGTGGAGATGACAGGCTTGACAGACATGTCTGTTGATGGTAGTGTGATGTTTTGAACCCTATACTTTGACAAGTTCCCACTTCCAGCTCATCATATGCTAATATTAAGTCAGGAGCAAATTTGGCGTTGAATGCAGTGACACTTTTAGACGTGCAGGGTTTCCTGAGCTGGAAACATACCAGTAATGGGAATCGTTCCTCTGGCAATATTATAAATGATAATAAAGTGTTTCACATTAAACTCTGGTCCTTCAGACCCACTTTCCTGCAGATTTTTGTTTTATTCCTGTTTCAATTCAGTTGATTAAAATGAAGCTGATATCCTCAATTCCTTGTTTTCAGCATCCGCTTAAGCCTGCTATGGAACCATTAAGTTGGGCCAGATGAGTTCAAGAAGGGAAAAATCTAAAACCTGTAGGACACTGACCCAAGATGTACAGAGTTTGTGATCCCTCATTTAATAACATGCATTATGGTGGCCCTTGAGGAAGAACCCTGTTTTTGGTGTATTTTAGCTGTGTTTTACATCAGGGGTGCCCAGCTCCAGTCCTTGAGGGCCACAATCTTGTAGGTTTTCCATGTATTCCTGTTCCAATAAATCCTACTCAAACCATTCTCATTGTGCAGAGCTTCATTGGCTATTGGATCCATTTTAATGGAGGCTAGGTGTGTTGGAACAGGTATATGTGGAAAACAAGCAGGACAGCAGCCCTCAAGCACCATTTTTGTGCACCACTGTTTTAAATTGTTTGTTTTGGATGCTAAATGGAGTAAAACCATAGCAAAGAAAACGAAAATCAAAACACATCATGGTTGGTGAGTTGGGATGTTCTCCTCAAGCCCATGTGGTTTACTCTTTATTGATCTTATGAAGCAGAAGTGCTGTTTCAGCATGCCAAAAGTCACGTGACCCTACCAACCGATGCCACGTTGTGTCAGACACGTGTTGAGCTGTTTCAGAGGGATTTTTAAGGGCTGGTCTTGCCACATTATCAATGCTTTTCAAGCGGTTTATAAAAACAGCGACATGACCATCAACAATAAAAGATTAAGATACACTTAAAGATATTAGAAAAGCAGAACACATGGGAAGAAATAAAAGATCAAAACAAAAAATAGACTAAAATACTATTAAAGTAAAAGTAAGTAACAAACTAAAATAAACTTAAACATGTATAAAGACTAAGGTACAGTAAGAGAAACTAGAATGCTAAAATAAATTAAAAGACAAATGGAGACCCCACAATTCTCATGCTGTGCTAAAAGCCGATGAGTAAAAAATGTGTTTTAAGGTGTGATTGAAAAGACTCCACAATGGGGGCCACTTTGATCTGGTTGCTGAACTTGTATTCCACAGTTTGGATGCCAGTTAGAGTGTGAACCATAATGTGGGATTAGGGGGAGACACCTATTTTGGGGTGTCTCTGCAAGTATTATGTCATAGCTTGTGCCACAAAACAAAGGCATATTAAATCATAATGTGTAACAACTCATGCAACAATAATACATAACAGGAGTGATTCTTTCTTTGCAAATATTTCTCCAGCCCTCTTCTTGCAAAGGGGTCATAATATTTATAGTTGTATACTAAGCTGCAGTGAATTTATGAGCAATAAACATAAAGCTTATTGTCAGTATTGTAGAGACCCCCAAAGAGCTCATGTTCATTACTGTAGCTCCCCCAGCTCCCCTGTGGGAGCCAGTAGTAAAAAAAGCACTGTTGCTTCTGGTTTTGTGTCTAGATTCAGGAACAAGTGGGAACTTATCTGCAGACCTCAGTGCCCTTGATGTAGTGTATAATAAGTCTGATATGTCTGTTGGTGTCTGTCCATTTGACAATTTACAAACAAACAGTAAACTTTTAAAGTAAATTGTAAAATTAACAGGCAGCCAGTTTAGTGAGGTCAAGGTGGGGGTGATGTGAAGTTTAAAATCACTTTTAATTTTAACAGCAAAGTTTGTAAGAGAAGATTTTACAAAGGTTGTAAGAGATCACGAATGTTACTTTTTGTTGCAACAATGCTTCTTGGCAATACATTTTATATCTTCAGTTTGATACAGCTGGAAAGCCTTTTTTTTTTTTCTAAAATGATCTTTAGATAAGGTTCAGCTGTACATTTTCTAAACTTACAGGCTGTTGTAAAATTGTTTAGATTATTTTTAGGCTCACTGTAACTGTTTTTATAACTTGTTATTCATTTACTTTAGTCAGTAAATGATTATTTTCTCCTAGATTTTCTTCATGTTGTAGTTTGATGGACTTATTAGGAGGCACGGTGTATACATTCACTTTGTGTTAACCTAACATGAAAGGTGCCAAATGACACTTATTATGTTCAATTCAATTAAATTCAATTAAATTCAGTTCAATATAGTTCAATTCAATTCAGTTAAATTAAATTCAATTTAGTTCAATTCAATTCAATTCAGCTTTATTTGACTAGCCCACTTCTCAGGGCACTTCACAGACACATCAATTCATTATAAATAGCCTGTTTAGGGAAAACCAACAAGTTGCATCGAATCTTGACTTCAATCCAATCCCCCATCCCGAGCATGCACGAGGCGACCGAGATACCTCCTGTCTTCACCTATGGATGACCGTAACACTGTTTGTAAAGCTTCAAGTGAGCGCTCATGCAAATCAGCGTGTGAAAGTACTGCTTGCTACATTTTTTCTGCATTTCTGTTTGTTTACTATCATGCAAATTAAACTTGCTCTGAAATATTCATAAGATAAAGATAGAAATTAGAAGCAGTCTGAGTCATGTCAGCCTAACTGAACACGGTGCTGTCTGTAGGCTGGGCAGGAACATGGTTAGAAAACTAATGAGGATGTGCTGAGCGTCTTACAATGCTCTCATGATAGGAAAGAAATTGATTCAGATGAGCTGATGTAATGTTTAGTCCAGTTTATCTACATGACTGTAGTTTAGATTTATTAGAGTTCATCTCCAGAATTGTTTTTCTGCTTTGTTTGATTTCTTTTATTCATAGTAATGCTTTTAGATGGGTGAAGTCATTATTATTGTCTTCACATCTCAGCCAGAGCCTTTCTGAAGTAATGACGTTCCCTCTTCACTCCGATCTCTTATGGGGTTTTTAAAGATGAACGAAGGGAAAATGTATCTGATGAATGAAACATGGAAACCAAATGCAAAGCATGTCGACTCATTTAACTCCAGCCAAACCTTTGACTTACAAGTTCTGCATCTTAGTTTTTTATTTAATTTACAGCCGCTTCCTTATTTCACACCATAGAGGTATAAATCAAACATATGTTTTATTTAAATCAAAATCTTTTAAGGAGAAAATTTCTTCTTCTCTCAAATTTCTTCGATGTTGTTTCAGTCAGACTGTCTCAGACAGAAAGCAGACGGTATCATGGTTATTTATGTGAATCAAATCAGCCAAACTTCTCAGGCTAATGAGCCAGATGTTTGAGCAGATCTGGTGGAAAATATGAGCCAGAAAAGACACGTCTTGTTTGACACCAGTAAAGGCTGAATTACTGTTTTTTTTACACAGTGAAAATTAATTTTCGAGAGTTCCTATGTGGAAACACAAACAGTGGAACAATCTGAAGGCAAAACTGCAATAATAATACAATTGATCTGCTGATTATTATGTTCTTTACATCCTTGTACATTTAGGCAGTAGTCCAACTCTAAATATAAAAACAGCAAAGGAACTTGAGTGATTCTTTTATTTTGGATATGTTCAGATATCAGATGCTATTTTATGTTTTAACCAGCTGTTACAGTGTGTGCTAAAACACACACACTTGTGTCTGTGTCACTTCTTTGTATGTGTTCATGTGTGTTAGTGTGTGACAGATATGCACAGATGAGTTGGTTTTGCATCATTTCTGAGTGAACAGCCAGATTAGGTTTTTTGGCCATTTTTATGATAGTTTGGCCGCCAACTCCGCAGACAGAGACAGGGGCGAATGAGGAGAAAGAGGGGGGTTGTGGTGTGTAGCAGAGGTCTGCCAAGCTGGAACTGAGCTCAGTGGACATTGTGGATGCCAATTTTAGTTTCTGCTTAAAGTATAACTAACCAGCCTGAATGTGAAGACCTGAAAGAGCAATGTGAGATTCAATGTGCCAGATAGTAGTAGAACATCTGGAGCTCTGATTTCATGTCAAGAGGTTTAACCCAGGGATCCTGCCTTAATTAAAAGAATAAATAAATTAAAAATAACCATGGTAAATTAATTTGTGCATGGTGTTGTGAATATACATGCATCTTAGTAGTCTTTTAGGAATGCCTATACATCCCAAAGATGAAACTGCAACCCATTATCTGTAAAGGTCCCTGCACAAAGTGATGATAACCCCTCCATTATTTTTTCTGTTCTACACATTTCTCTTCAACCCGAAAAATAAATAAATAAAACCAACCCAGTCTCATGTAAACATGTCATGTATTTCAGCTGAACATCTGGTATGTGTCCATCATATTTTGGATGTTTAGCCAGAGGGTTAAACAGCCAGTAATCCAGGAAGAGGATATTTTGATGCCATATATTATTAGTGTTGGTTTTAATGCGAGCCGCAATGTTTTCCAAGTCACGTAACAGTGTCTGAATCCTAAAATGGTACTGGTTGGGATTTGCTTTTGATTGTTAGCATTGTTCCATGACCTCTGAAACTGGGTCTTTGTCAGTTTCCAGAAATTATGCTTTTTGTTACGATTTTATTAATCATGAAGACACCTAGAGACCTAAATGTAAAAAAAAAAAACAGGTGGGGAAGTTCTTCAATAAAATGCTTAAAAAGCTGCAGCCAGGTAAGAAATATTGTTTTGTGTTTTGTGTGTGCAGGTGAAAGACGAGCGTAAAGCACAGGAAGTGTTTGACCTGGCTGATTACGAGCGCTCAGAAGAGCTAAGGAAGGCCAAGAGTCGCAGCAAGAAGAACCACAGTCGCTTCACTGTGCTGCGCTGCAGGCAGCCTGGAAACAACGTGAGTCCACCAGTCTGTGTGTTTAAATGGTTTTCTGATCCACTTTCCATCTATCTACATGCCTATCCTCCTGTATGTGCACCATCTGGCTGTCCACCTCTCTGTTGTCCCATCTTTCTGGCTATGTTTATAACTTTCTGTCTGTCTGTAACATTTATATAATCTGGTTTAGTCTGAGTTCTTTCCTCCTGGTTCTTATGATCCAAATCAAACACACCAACAATATGTTTTTATTTAATTTATTATTTATCCAACAAAGACAGATGCCTGTACATGTACATCTAATGTAAGACAATATTGAATACTGCTTGTTTTCAATACTCATCCTTAAAAGCAGCTTTCAAATACTACATAAAAATACAATTACAAGGGATTTTGGATGCTGTCTAAAATGTAACTAAAAACAGTGCATTGATTTGTAAATCTCATTAACCCATATTTTATTCCCAGCAGTACATGAACAACATATCAGATGTTTTTATAATTTCATGGAAAATATTTGCTTATTTTAAATCAGCACTAGATAAAAATTAGAGCAGAAGCAACAAAAGGCTGGAAAAGTTATTTTTACAAATAAAAAAATCTATAAGCGTTTGAGAAGTAATTAGACAGCACTCTGGGACACAGACCTCCACAAAGCAGATCATTTCCATCCATATTGTGAAGAATTCTTTTTAAAGTTTCTGTGTCCAAAAATTTAATGGAATCTGAATTAGACCGAACGTCAAGGTGGCAGTGAAGGTGTGGACCCAAACACAGAGATGAGAAAACTAGGATGCAGATTTAAGACTGCTTTAATATGAACAGAAGAACACAGGGGACTAACACAATGATCCAGCAACTCAAGACAAAAACTGAGGGGTATAAATACACAGAGCACAATGAGACACAGGTGAAACAAATAACTGAATAAACCCAGGTGAACTTCTGAGCACAGACAAAGGCAAAACAGGAACAACCTACAAAATAAAACAGGAAACCAGGAACAAAGGACACAGGAAAAACATAACCTCATGACACCAAGACCCATTCTCAGAAAACAAATCACAAAAATCCACCCATTAGTTTTTACATAAAGTTGCTTAGAAAAATACAGATATACACAGGAAAAATATACCGTCCTGGGAAATAAAAAGGTTGTATGTTCGCAAGGAGCATTTTAGAAAGCCAGAGGCCTCACAGATGTAAAGATGAGTTTGAAGATACCATCTACTATATGATAGATATAGATAAGGTGACGATACACAGTGGTAAAGATCACCCTCTTCTAAGTCTTTACACGGCGGCTATTAAATTAATAAAGCTAATATTTTCCATATGGTGAAATGTCAGCATCAGCGATGTAGTTTGTGTTCTACTAGGAAACGGTGAGTTTATTCACAATAAATTCATTTGTTTCTTTATTTAATTTTAACTGTGTTTCCAAACTGTTTTGCAATTTGGGTTACATCCTGTTGTGTACGCATACATGCGTACTTTATTAGTGCAATAAACAAAGCAGACAAATACATCAGGAGCAGTGTACTCTGATGAGAACTTACTGGATACATCTCATGACGAAAGACAGTTTTGCATAAAGGTTACTCAATGTACACAATCTTTTATTTGTCCAGGCAATTCCAGTAACATCACTCTACAAATGCATCCTTTCAGCCACTTTCCAGTTTGTGAGCGCTCTGTGGTTTTGTGGTGTAAAATCTTTCCACTCAGCCATAGATGAGGGCTGGGTCCACGGTGGTTTGATGTCAGAATTGCAAGTGTTTGTATAACATGCAGAATTAACAGAAAGAAAAAAATCAATACCTGGTCTTAGGTAGTTTAAAATAAAATAAAATTTTGTTGTCTTGTTTTCTTTTCCTCTTATATTTTTCCTCTTATATATCTATATATACATGTATACTGTATATACATATATATCTATATATACATGTATACTGTATATACATATATATATATATATATATATATATATATATATATATATATATATATATATATATATATATATATATATATATATATATATATATGTATATATATATAATATATATATATATATATATATATATATATTATTTTATTTTTTTTAATTTTTTTTTTTTTTTTTTTTTTTTTAAATGTGCTTCTTGAGTCAGATGTTGGTAGTTTTGTCAAGCCTGAGCACAAGGACATTGTCATGGTTTGGAAATTTTCTGTGGCCTTTAGCTCTGGTTTCCTATTTTATTTTGTAGTTTTCCTCCCCTGTATATTTGGTGTAGCTTCCCTTTCCTGTCCATCAGTTCACCTGGTTTCATTTAGTTTATTCGTTCCACTTTTGACTTGTTGTGTTTTATGTATATACCGCTTGATTTCAGTTCTCTTTTTCCCGTTCATTGCTGTAGTCTCCCCTATTGTCCTTTTGTTCCATTAAAAACAAGATTCACAGCATTCCACCTTCTGCATGCATCTTTGTCCTGTATTTGGGACTGGATCTCTACCGTTCTATGACTGACATAAGCAACCTGAATGGAAGCTGAAGAATTTATCCTAGTATGATCGCTTATAGCGCATCCCATTAATGCCTTAACAATTTTCCTTTAGGAAACATTTTTAAATTTGGTGCAGCATCCTTCAGTAAGGGATTACTCCAGTGTATGCATAATACATGATGTAATAGTGTTCTTGAAAAAAGATAGAACTGCCAGGACAACTAATTGAAACGATCTGCTTCATTAATTACCTGCCAAGCAAGCAGAGACACAGAGAAACAGCAGAGCCTAGCATTCTGAATGGATATGGATTTTCATTATCTGACCTAACCAACTCATTCATGTTACATCACATGATGCTAGTGACTTAACTGAGGCTGTCAGACACTGGTTATGAGTGCTTTCTAACCTTTAAGTGGAACAGATGCCACTTGATGACAGTTACAAATAGGAAAAAAATATAAGAAGTGCATATTTGTCACAAAATTAACAAACAATAGCATCATGCAAACAAACTCTGCTGAGTAAATGAGCATATTAATAGTAGTTCATATACAGTCCTGTGTGGCTCTGACTAAAAGTACAGATGTGTGTTGCAGGTGCGTTTATGCTGTGTAAGACTAACTTTACTCTTTCAGCTGCACTTTTGAGGATGTTATATTGTCTTGGGATCAAGTGAAGAACAAATATAAAGACAACATTCAAACCAGAAAGTAGGCTTACTTGCAAATCCTATAAGGTCAACATATAAAAGCTTAAGTGCTTTAATAAGTCTGTTTTAGATAAGCAATTCCCACTTCTGAGATTATATATGTATCTCACATAGATGCTCATCAGGGAAATCTTAAAGGGCTTAGATCGTCTTTAACTTAGCCCTTCTCAGAGACTCCCCCTTTTCTTCCATTTATTTATTTATTTATTTATTTATTTATTTTCTATTTAGAATTGATTGGTCACGCAGCCATGCTTTTATGCATGAAGATCTCATGAAGCATATGCTGCTTTTGTTGTGTGTATTGAATAAACACCTTGGTATAAAGTAAAAACAGTAAATTATAGATATAAATTTACAGTTAAACTAAATTTTACACTTAAATTATTGTTTTAAAGCACAGGCCTCAGGTTTCCTGTATTTTAAGCAATCTGTCCAGATGTGAAGGCTCTGTACTGCAGTCTGTCCTTTCCGTGCATTTCTATTCATCCCTGTCCGTCCTCTGTGCTCAGAGATTACGTTGTCCTGCCTGACTCAGACCGCTGCCTCATTGGTGGATTTCCTCCTACATCTGCCGCACGATTGGTGGATCTGCGTTTGTATCACCCACCCATCGTGGCTGAAATGCAGTGATTGGCTGAGCTTTGCTGTTTTTTCCCCTCTGAAAAGGTTTAATCTGTAGAATCCCATTAGTCAACGAGTTACAGCAGAGTAATCCCTGAAACACTCTCACATGTCAGTCTAACCATCATGCTCTTTCAGCTCAGTTGTGGGCATGTCACTTCAAAATATAAACGTGCCTAATTCTGCTTTCTCTCATGTAAAAACACTGAACAAATAATGTGCACTTATATCTGCAGTTGATGTGGAGGAAGTAGCTGTTTTAAACTACAACCACATAACACGCTCTGCATCAAACCCTCCATCACACTTTATCCAACTATCATTACCCACATGCCAACATTTGCATTAAAACGGGTCATTCAGCTTTTAAGTGGATGTATACTTCTTTTTTTTTTTTTGGAAGGGTTATGTGAGATGCACGTGAGTAGTCTGTATATTTACTACGTGTGGTGCTCTTATTTTGGAAAAACTTTTTTTTTTAGCTAAAGCTAAAGGTTACTTAGGTCAGGACCACAAGAGGAGCAAGTTTTTCAAGCTGTTCAAGTGAAGACATTACTTTTGAACGAGACAGTTGCATTAACAGGACTTCCATAAAAATATGCATGTAGCCATTATCTCAAGCAGTAGTAGAGGACTGCAGGGGAGCAATACTCCATGAGCCTCAAAGACCCCTGCTTAAGTCAGACAAAACAAAGACAAAATAAAGATTTAGGCCTCTTCCTCAAAACTATTTTCTTTCAAAAAATCTCTTTGAAACTTCTCAGAAATAGGATTTATTTTGAACACTAAAGAGGTGCTTAAGATAAGCGCCTCTTGTTTATTTGAGGGAACTGGTTAGTGCCTGTATTGAGGATGCAGATTTAACACTCAAGCTAAAACATAGACTAAAAAAACTAAACTGACTATCATCACTAAGCACAAAGAACTGTCCGCTGAACTAATGGCTTTCAAGCAGCAGAGATAGCAGATAAAAATTTGCTGCACAATTTGCTACAAGAAAATGCTTGCTGCATACTAGCATATATTGTGCTTCTCTATCTCCTATAAATGCTACATACAGCTAGTGGCTTTACTAGCAGTACTTGACAGTTTTTCAAGCACTTTACCATTAACACATTGTGATCTTCAACAACCTAAATATACCCTTTACTTATTTTTATTCATTAATTTCTTTCTTTCTTTGTTTTTTTTTTTCTCCGTAAATTCTCAAAAACTAGCTTGGTGAGTTCAACAAGAGCAAAATTTAAGTTACTTCAAGTTGCATGAAAGCATTGCATCAAACAACTTTTTTAATATTAGTCAATATGATAACAAAAAAGTTAGCTAGTGAAGCATTTTGTGGATAAACAACTTGAGGTTGTTGTTTTTTTGTGATGGTTTAAATATAGAAAAATTCTGTCTTTTTCTAGGTACCTAACCTGGTGTTTCTGGCCGTGAGCCCAGAGGAAAAAGAGTCATGGGTCAACGCACTCAATGTAGCCATTATTAAGGCTAAGAACAGAGTGTTAGATGAGGTATGAGTTGGTTTTATTTGTAATAATAGTTAATATAATTGATGATTACACATGTGATTGGTGGTAACTTGTATGAAACAGCAAAAAACTTGCATGAAGCCTCTTTTTTATGATTATGATGGGTAATCTTTTGTAAATTTAATGATGCTGTAGTAGATCCGTGAAAGCTGTAATATGTTTCTGTCTGTCCAGGTGACCATCGAGGAGGACAGTGCTTTAGCTCATCCCACCAGAGACAGAGCAAAAATCCCTCAAGGCCGCCGCCTGCCGACTAAAGGACACCTAATGGCCGTGGTACTAGAATCCCTTATTCAGTCTTTCTGGTGTCCCTAAAGAACTTTATCATTAATGAGATCATATTGTCGTTAATCTCTAACCACAGGCGTCCACCTCCTCCCACGGGATGTTGACCCTTGACCTGGTTGCAGAGGAAGATGGCTTCTGCCCTGAATATGACGATGACTTGGATGAATCCTGGGAGAACAGCTTCCGGGTTGAACTGCAACAGGGGGGCTCTAGTGGAGGTGTTGGAGGTCGCCAGCGAGCTGGAACAGACGTTTCAAAGCTGCGGGTGACTTCCAAAGAGCCCAAGGTGAAGACAGGAAGTCTGCCCAGGGGAAGTGAGCGATCCTGGGGCAAGCAGTCCCATTTGGAGGTTTCCAAGGCTCACAAGAACCAGCAAGTCCAGGTAGTGCATGATTTTACTACAGATTATAGTTTGTTGTGACACTAATCTGTGAATCTTACATGAAATTGACCCACAGTGCTTTAAGTTAGACTTAAAAGGGTCTGCACAAGACCCGAACCTTAATATCCACTAATACTGAACTGATATCACCAATTAGAAGTCATTGCTGACAGTTTCTAAAATACCAGCTTTTCTCTTGATGCAGAGACAGAAATGTGTGTTTATGTGTTTATGTGTGTTAATGTGTTTTTAAAGAATTTTTACTGGTATCTCTGAAAGTCTTTGAGCAATCAGCCGGTTTCTGTGCACGCAGGTAAAAAAAGAAAAACTGCAGACACAAACAACACACACCTGTTTCTTTCAGGTCCTACAGGCTAAGTCTCGAACACCACAGCCAGGAAAGAGGTTCAGCATGCAGGGTCGAAGTCGCTGCGCCTCCATGGACGAAGTCCTTTCCTCCAGGTATCCAGACACCTGCCAGCTAACAAATTATACATATCTGCTTAAATGAAACAAGATTTAAATCGCTGCCTTTCGCCCAGTGATTGCTGGGATAGGCTTCAGTTTCTCCATGACCCATAATGACCTCCGCCAAAGAGGTCATGTTTTTACCGGTGCTTATCTGTTTGTTTGTCTGTATGTGTTCAAGTTAACTCAAAAAGTTATGGACGGATTTTCATGAAATTTTCAGGAGTTGTTAGAAATGTGAAAAAGGAGGAACTCATTTAATTTTGGTGGTGATCTGGATCACCGTTTGGATCCAGGAATTTTTTAGAACTGTGGCCACTGGCAGAGGTTTACGCCCTAGCCAAGTGTTTTTCTAGTTGGACAAAGTGGTTAAAAAAATGAATAAATAAATTATTTTAATTAATAAAGAAGATAAAACTACTTACTCAATCCAACCAGCCTACCTTCATATTAGGGCTGTGACGTGTGCTTTTGTCCTGATCCGATTCGATTTCGATTGTTTGGGTGCCGATTCGATTTAAATTGCGATTCTCACGATTCTTCGATATTGCTGATTTTTGTAGATTAAAAAAATTGTACAAAACCTGTTTTTGCTAGTCATTTTTTAATTGATTTCCATTAGGAAATAACAACACAGTAGCCAGACCATCATTATGCTGCTTTAATGCCTAAGAGGACAAGTAAAAAGTTCAATGAAAACAATAAAAATGACAAAAGTTTTATAGTGATCCACTTTTTTGGGATTTTTTGCTTCACAACTTTAAAATCGATTTTTTCTTTTTGTTAAAAAATCAATTTTTAAAAATAAATAAATAAAAATAATAAATAAATATTATTCCAATTATATTTATTCTAAAGAATAATTTTTTTTAACAAAAAAAAACCATTTTCAAATTGTGAAGCAAAAAATCCCAACTTTCGATCTTTTGATTTGATTTTCCCACCCCTACTTCATACTATGTTTCTTAAAATAACTAAGCAAAGATTAGTGTATTTTGGATGATGCTAAGACATTTTCAGAACCAGATGGGACGTCATCTTACTGGATTTTTACAGACAAATGAAACGCAGCAGAAACAGGAAACTAATTTTAGCAACCTCTTCTGTTTAATCATCATTATTATCATTATTTTAATATAATCCACTGGCCAGAGCTCCAATCTATTGATTAATTTATTAAAGTTTGTCACGTAAATTCAGAATCTGGTTTATCTTTTCCATATTCTGTTATTCTGTTTTTATTTCCTTTTTTTTTTTTTTTTTAGACCGGCAATGATTCGTTCAGAGTTTCGTTCTGCTCTTCGTCGCTGTCCAACTGAGGAGGAAGCAGGGGGCGGAGCTGCAGCCCAGCCTGTCGGTCAGCTGCAGAGCCTCATCGCTCAGAGGATGCAGAGAGCTCAAGAACTGCTGGAGGAGATGAGACTGCAGGTCTGAACACTTCCTTCATGACAAGTTTAATGATCAAGTTTGTAACAGTTCAGCCACTGCAAAAACAATGACACTGATGGTGAAACAGAATGAAGCTGAAACTACTTTTCTGTGGCTGACAGGAGCTGCAGAAGGCCAAAGCAGAGAGGGAACGAGGCGGCAGCTCAACCTACATGAAGGGTATTGACTCCCCTCGACTCCACCACCTCAGGGGCTCTGAATCTCCCCATTCCAGGTTTGTCTAAGCAGATTCACCTATGTTTAATCCATTTCTCCAGTGAGCTGTTAGCTTTAAAAGGCAACAAGAAGAAGAATCACAGTGTCACAAACCAGTTGTCTCAGTGAGACTCATCTGAACCTTGTTTGTCAACGCAGACTTCATGGTACTGGTTGAACTGATTATGAATATATGAAGAATATGTGAAGAAAACATTTTGGCTCATTTTATGTTGCCAGTGTATATAGAAAGTGAAAAGAAAACTTAAATATAATATATTTTGTAAGGTTTTTGTTGCTCATATTTGAGTAGGGGTCTGCACGGTAATGTGGTGGTTATAACTGTGGCTTCACAGCAAGAAAGTTGCTGAATAAGCACAGTTGTACATGTTGATCTGTCTTTCCTGTCCTCTCCACCCCAACCAGTCGAGGCAAATGGTTGCCCTCCCTGAGCCAGGTTCTGCTGGAAGTTTTCTTCCTGTTAAAAGGGAGTTTTTTCCTTCCGACTGTCGCCTCGTGCAAGCTCAGGATGGGGGATTGGATCGAAGTCATGCCTCGATGCAATCAGTTGGTTTCTGTTATAGGATATGTATGAATTGGCTTGAAATGATGTGCATGTTGATTCATGTATGTAAAGTGCCCTGTGACAACATTGTTGTGAAGTGGCGCTGTACAAATAAAGTTGAATTGAATTGGGTCCAGCTTCAGCTGCGGGTGGTGGTGGGAGGGGTTCAAACAGTGGCCTTTCTGTGTGGAGTTTGCATGTTTTCCCCGTGTATGCGTGGGGTCTCTCCAGGTACTCTGGCTTCTTCCCACCATCCAAAGACATGCATGTTAGGTTAATTAGTTACCCTAAATCCTTCCTAGGAGTGAGTGTGAATGGTTGTCTTACCCTCTGTGTTGGCCCTTTGATGGTCTGGCAACTTATCCAGTATGCCTTTTGCCTGCTAATTGGGATAGCATCCAGCTTTTCTGTGATCCTTGATTGGACAAACTGGTCAAATTCATGAATGAATGAATATTTGACGGGGTTCTTTATTTGACACCGTCAGGGATGCATAGAGTCAGTACTCCAGTCTTCAGGGCTGTATAAAGAGTGATTCCAAAGTCTTTCCAAAATTAAGTTTAAGATTGATGTTCAATAGATTTCTGTCATCCTCAGCAGGTCATCAGGGTCTCCAAGGAGCAGGAGTAGTGACTCTCCTCGCCTCAGGGGCAAAGATTCTCCTCGTATGAGAGGACGAGAATCTCCACGATCCAAAGCAAAGAAGAATCGCTCAAAAGGAACCGACTCACCTCGCTCCAGGGGATCCAACTCACCAGCAGCTAAAGCCATAGACTCTCCTCGGCTGAAAGATTCTCCTCATATGAATGGCTCTCCTCAACAGAAAAGTTCTGACGTGGTTTGTTCGCCGAAACTCAAGGGATCTAGCAACTCTTCCAACAAACAAAACAGCTCCCCTGTACAGAAGACCCCCGAATCATCTCCATGCATCAAAGGATCTGAGTCCTCTCAGTTTAAAGGATCCAATTCACCACAAAGCAGCGAAACTGGCTCTCCTCATGTGGAGAGCAGTAAGGAGTCAACGTGCCATAGTCAGGACTCCCCCACTGCATCTGGATCCTTTGATTTCTCCCAGTCAAAAGCCACTGACAAGCATCACCTGTCCCCTCCTTCGTCTGCCTTGCAGCTGTCAGAGGAAGACGTGGAGGTGGAAAAGAGGCGAGCTGAGGCAGAACGGCTCCTGGAGGAGGCCGTGTCATCGTGGAAAGAAGCGCAGGAAGTCCTGCAGGAGGTGAAGGAGCTGCAGAGCCAGACACTCAGACGGCAGCGTAGGAAGACCTACGAGAAGATGACATCATCAGCAGCAGCAGCTGGACTGCCCACGGGGACCTCAGCGACAGAAGAAGACGACACACCCGCCTCGCCGACGTCACCTGAGGACGATGACGAGTCTGAGACACCTTGATGAGGATTTCCTTTCATGCGGAGATCTATTCAATTATTCAATTTTCCTCGATGGAGATAGCAGCATTTTTCAGCATGCTAATGCACATAAAAAGACAAAATTTGCTTAATTTGGAAATTTTTAAATCTATTTGTAAAATGCTTTTCATCTTTTAAAACAGGAATGATGGAACGCATGTGACCACCTTAGCAAATATGCATCTTTTTTAAAACCAGTGAAACCGTTCTTCCCAGGAGGTTTGAGGACTTTAATCCTTCACAGTGCACTACACCGTCACCGAGCAGAAGCCCACTCTCTTGTCCTGCCCATTTATTCCAGGAAGCCTCCGTATTTATTTTCAGTATACACAGATTTAATGGAGAGGCTCTCCCTTTCACCTTCTCTAACAGCGCTGCACATTGTTCTTTTAGCAGGAAGTGAGGTGAAAAGCCTCTCTGTTGACGTCAAAGATGTTTTTTTTTTTTAGAATGGGCGTTTTGGACACGTGTTTTTCAAGCAAAGATGTCAACGTTTATAAAACTGAAAACTTTTTAAATATGGCAAAAATTTGTGCCATTGCAGAGCACGGTGTTTCTTAAGAGCACAAACGGGGAGATTTGCTGCAAATTTCTTCTTTTTAATATGAAAGAAATTGTGAAAAATGGACTTCCAATATCAAGTTATTGTTATTGAGATTTATTTTATTTATGTATTTGCTAATATAGATTTAATTCATCTTGTGTGGCAATTTTGTTAAAACAGTCGCATTAATTGCTGGTTCCCAGTTTATTGTTGTCCTTTATATGTCCTTAAAAGTCCTACCAGCTCACTGCTCATGATTTCTTTCTAATTACAGTGAGTTTCCTCAAGGTGCAGCCAAAATCAGGGATTTTAATGTTGTACAAAATGAATAGAAACAAAGCAATAATGAACATGGAAAAAATGTTTACTTGTTTATTGTGGAAACAGACGAGCTTCACATTATAAATTCTGCACTATGGACTGAATTCCTTTGTGAAAATATCACTTCATGCCCGCCCCTTTTTTTTTTTTTTTTTTTACTGTTGATTAAAGAAAAGAAAAAAAAAAAAAACAACTAAAAAAAATAAGCATTTTATCCCAAAACTAGAAACATGAGGATTTCATTTGCACTAAAGTAATCTGAAAGATGCTGGATATTTGAAACACTCACCAACAACACATGGTTGCTTTTCAATAAATCCTCATAAAAGTTATTAATTTTTTTAAGGTCTTTTATGGAATTATAACCAGCAGATGAGGGATGTGAACATTTTACTGTAACTGAATTAAAACTAATATCTCATACATGAACCAGGAGTGACTAAACCAGTGACAAATGTGAACATTTAAATGTTGCTGATGAAGAATCTCATGCAATCCCGAATTAAACAGCAAAGCATAAAACTTTAGATCTGACAGACACTACTATTAATTATGCAGCCTCAGTTCCATGAATATGCATGAAAATGTTCACTGGCACAGCTATTAAAGTGCAACTTCTTTCAGTTGTAAGGTTTTAAGTATGACGACACAAATAAAATATCTGGGTGCAGAGCAGGGGACAAGTGTGTGCACATTCAAAATGCATCCACGTTTGGTGCCAGCTGCGAGGCAGCTGAAAAGCTGTCCAGGAAGTAACTCCCTTTTTATAGCTACAGACTTGGATATGGGACTGATCTGTCAAACTACCAAGAGGAAAGCACTGGTATGACAGAAAATCTCATGGCAAGCTGGAGTTTGGGGGATATGGGCTCATCCAGTAGCTGTGACCGCTTCCAGCTCTATTTCAAGCTGAGTAATTTGACAGCCTGTTCAGAAGAAGCCCACAAAAATTAGAACCAACTTCAAGCAGCCATCACTCTATGAAATGTCTGGCAATTTGTCAGGGGTGGGTGACTGCTGAGATTCTCAGACTGGATGTGTCATTATACAGTGCGGTTACAGTCACTGAGACAATTGTGAACTGCTCTGTGTGGTAAAATATTCTAACATCTGTTCAGCAGCTAAAGTTTGGCTGAAAGTTGGTCATAAACAGGACAATGATCCCAAGCACTACAGAAAATACTAAGCAATGGTTATTCAGGAAAAGGATCACAGTGGTACAAGGCCCAGACCCAACGGTAGGGCCTTAATGAACTACTGCAACTGAAGCAATGTAATGGAATGAGATGATGCCTGTTTTTATTGTACAGTGTCCTTGAGTGACTTGAAAGGCGCTTTCAAATAAAATGCATTGTTATTATTATTATTATTATTATTATTATTATTATTATTATTATTATTATTATTATTATTATTATTATTATTATTATTATTATTATTCCACAAAGACGTGAGGGACTGCTAACGTCACACCAAAAGTGATTATTTCAAGTTGTTGCTACTGTAGTTCTTTATACAAGTAGTACCTAAATTCTCCCACAATGCTTCAGCATTTCAGCTTTGTTCTTGTTAATTAGATGACAATAAAATATGACGTATGTTGTCATTACCTGACCTCTCAGCGACCAGGAAATTCTTTTTCATGTCCCGATATAAAAAACAGAACTGAAAGAGGATCTCTCGCATGGCAGGATGTTGCTGGCAGGATGCAACTGAATGCAGGCAGGAAAGCAGGTGGTGAAGTTTCTGTGTCACGGACATGAATAACAAAATTACAATGTTGCAGATGGGTTGCTGACAAATTTTGCACACATGAACAAATTAATGTGTCACATGAGCAGCTAGCAAGTGTTGGCGAATGTGACAAAAGTGGCGTGTAATAGAAATAAACGGCTCATTTCAAATATTGCAGATATGATTAGAGATGATGGAATATAAACAGATCTACTTAAATGTATTATTTGCTGGGGGATGTTATGAATGGTGGAGCTGAAAAATGTGAAAAGTCCATTTTGTTTGGTTTGTCCTTTCTGGGCTACTATAGTAACAAGGCAGAGCAACATAGCACAGGAATGACGAGGGCTACCTATTGCATTTTTAGACAAATTGCTTGTTTTTTGGTAGTCAAAATATACCCATTCTTATATTCACACAATTCAACACTACTTAAAACCTAGCTATGAATATTTCTGCTAATAGATTGCCTTAAATGTTACACACTGGACCTTTAAATATGTTTTTCAAGTGTGGAAAAACACTTGAGTTGTTTTAAATGTGATAAACTTCTCAGTTTTTCCGTGATTAAACAAATTTAACTTGAACATAAAATTAAACTGAAATGACTTCCTTTCTTTTTTGCTTGATACTATGATTAACAAAAACTTATGTGCACTGAACAAATACCTGCAAGTTTAATTATATAGTAAGGAAGTACTTAAATTAACAGAAAATGCTCAAAGGGTATTAGAGCTGCTGATGTTTTGTTTGGGTCAGATATGAACTGATAAATGGATACAAGTAAACTGACCCTGCTTCAAATGTAAGACAAGAAAATGTACAATTATCTATGTATCTGAGTTTCTAATGGTTCCAGGTGTCACAACGTTTGACCAGTGTTTTCTCAAGTAGGGATGTTTTTGCACATTTTTCATGACTTTTGAGAGCATGCATATGAAGGCACTGAAAGAGCTGAATCACTTCATGGATTCTTTGTACTGTGATTTACATTGATGAGAGGATGTTGAAAAAATGAATTTATATTTTATTTATTTTAATGTTCATGCACATGTAAAACAGTTTTTGTGAGCAGAATCCGATGCTGTATTCACTGTTAATACGAGAAAACTAATTATGTTAACTTCTTTCTTTGCTGACTTTACTTGACTGTACATGTGTTTGTTGATGTTTTTGACTGATGTTTGAAAAACTGCGTTCAGCGATGCGTTGTGCATAAATAGTGGCAAAACGAGCACTGTTGTTTACTGTGTGGGTGGATCCAGAACTCAATGTTTCATGCAAACCAAGCTAAACTGTTGTTGGGGTGTGTCACGAACTGGTGCGAGTTGCTGCCTCACGTGTGTCGCACATGCTCAGATAATACTCTTGCATAAGCCATAGCAAATTCCCAATAGCACAGCATGTAGTCATCAAAAATCCAGAAAAACACTAATTAACACTAAATTGTTCATCTAAAAATTAAATAAAATATTAATATTAATAAACACTTTAATTATAACCCAAGATGGTAACATTGTGGTAGTTAGTTATGGTATGCAGATTAATGCATCTACTAAACAGACGCAACTTCATGTGGGCCCAAATTTATTAAACATTTATTATTTTGTTTAATAGGATTGCTGGATAATGTAGTTTTAGATTACATTAATTCAGGTAAATATGAAACTGTTATTTAATCCAAAACTCCAATTTATGAATAACAAGCAAATTCCAGCAGGCTGAACACATTTATACAAACCATATTACACGCAATTATCTCCTAAATTTTATTTATATTTTGAAATAGTTGTCATTAGAAGGGTAAAGGTCTGTCATACAGGTAATTAGAAATGCCAATAACCACTGAATTTCAGACAGGTATGAAGGTTTTATCCAGTTCATTCACATACATGGCTCACATCAGGCAGCAACACATCAGTATGTATGCATCTTTACAGCTTCACATTCACTCCAGCATGCTGATGCAAAAAGGTTTGGGTTAAAGTGACTCAGATCAGGTGGCTGCCTCTCATTGCTAAGTTGCTAAAGTGTTTTTGTTTGAATAAAACAGTCTTGAAGGTAAAATAGAAGACCAGTGTGTGTGTGTTTTATCACTTTTATCACTTAAATCACTATTAACTGGTGATTTAAGTTGCTGTGTTGACAAAACCTAAGAAAAAATAAAAGCCCAGTTTAGTATAGCTTCTCCTTCACCGAGAGATGGCTTTGTATGCATTACAAAGGTGCAACAACAACCTGCGGGCAAAAAGCATGGCTCAACTTGGTTTGTTTGTCAGAGCCAAGCTCAGAAACAGACATGACAGGACAATTATCTAAACTAGTCACCTATAAGGATGGATAGAAATATTTCAGAATTCCTTTGCTAAGTGTAAAAGAAGCTTGTAGAGCCTGGCCAGCAAAAGCATAGACAAGGTTGTGCATGTCACTGCAGCATCAAAGCACAAAACTTTGATACTGTGCCATATTTTCCTTGTAAAACTGCAGAGAGAGCATAAATGTACATGCTAGAATTCTCCTGTGCACACATACTTTCTTGTGTTAAATTCAAAACATATAATGATATTCTTAGTGGTGTGTAGATGGCTATACACTCACAAACAACAGCTAGCTTGGTCTGTGCTAGGGCCTAATAATTTAAAGGGATACAGTGTAATTTGCATTCTGTCACAAAAATAAACAGTAAAATGCTCACTCATTGCAAAAACTGCCCAAAAAACATTATTTATAGCTAAATGCATTTATTGCCTGCAAACCAGCCCAACTTGTGCAAAATGTTTAGGGAGTCATGCGAGCTGTGATGTGTAGCTGACTAGCTTCAACAAGCTAGCTCCTACTAAACAGTAAAATAAAGAAACAAATGTATACTGCAAAGTTTTGCAGCTCATCAGGCCCTTACTGCAATTGTTTTGAATAAATGCTGGCTGAAAGTGAAAAAGTTAATCACATTCTGGTACATTTGCACATCAGACAGAGAGCTAACTTAGCAGTCTAATAATACCGAGGCAAACAGAGGGTTTTGCATGAACACTGTTCTTTCATCAGACTCCGACAAGCAAATATTTTGCTAAGGTCAACTTGTGTCTTTCCTCCCTTTCCCACTTTCTCTTTGTAGCCTGCTCAGACACCGTTTTCACCTTCTTACTTCATTCAGCCCCTGTGTATATAGAGGGGAAGCCGTAAGCCAAAGCACTCCAGGTCACATGATCACATGAGAGACGGATCCGCTCCTGCAAAGTTACAATGTCTGGTTCATGAAGCGGGCAGCTCCCTCGGACTGCCAACACACATCAAGCTCTGTATGTTGACCCCAGAAATAATCTATTATTGGTCACGTTAGGCTAATGCTGTTTGGGTGAAAAGTTACACAGTATTCCTTTCAGTCAAAAAGAATTTATAAATAAGGACCATCCAATGAAGCGTATTGCAAAGTTTCCATTGCCATTTGTGTTTTTTCTTTGATTGTGCATGCACAGTGTAAGCAAACATGTCTATAAAAATACCATAGCTTACGGTATATACTTAAATTTTGATTATAATACGTAATATATTAAAGAGAATGATTTAAAGATTCTCACAAAATCAGGAATTAAATGTGAAAATGAATTAGTGTTTTTAAAATCATGTCAAGCTGATTTTTTTCCTGAAACTAATCATGCACAACTACAATGGTAAGCTAGCTAGAAAATAGAAAATTTTAATATTTAAAGCTCTCCACTCACCTTAAACAATTTACCCATTCACACATAACACAAAATATCCATGTGAGACACATTTCCTCAAGGGGTAATAATGAGTATTGAGACTAGCTTAGTTTACAGCTAGTTTAACAGACCAACAGTTTTCACTTCATGTCAAGATATTACTGCAGAACATTCAGGCAAGCAGAAAATATTAGACTTGATCGATTTAAAATACACTACCCATAATCAGATATATTTACTTATTTGCTCATTCAAGCATTATCTGGACTTAATCTGGACTTCCTGCAGGGTTTTGCCCTCCTCACATGCTGCCTCTCCACGTAATGTTTTTAAAAATTGAGAATGGCACCACATGTGTAAAAAACTACTAATGCATAACTACTAAGGCAAGTGACTAGAGTTAGATTCCTGAGCAATACTCCATTAAAGTAGACACTGAAAATGCACCAGTGCCTCCTGCCAACCTTCAAATAAATCAGCAATAACTCCAATATCTCTGAACAAGTGTATTCATTTGTCACTGGAAAAGTGTGCAGCTAGAATAAAAACCCTTTTGGGACAATTAATGCGATTAAATACTTCTAAAAATCCAGCTAAAAGTCAGTATACTACAGTGTTTTAGTTGATGTTTTAGTTGATATTTATCTTGGCCTCTTAATGATTACTGCCACCGCTGTACTGGTAAAATAAAGAGATGTTGAGCTTTATGAAGATGTTGAAGATGAGCACAAAACATATGAATAATTGTTCTTTGTTTTCTACTATATACCAAAAAGAAAAAGGTAAAAACAGGTATGGATTCTGTAACATAATAATAATAATAATAATAATAATAATAATAATAATAATAATAATTATTATTATTATTATTATTATTATTATTATTATTATTGTAATTTTTCTGTTCCTTATAACCACCATAGCTGTCCTGCTGGTATATGTGTGCTGTAGGTGATGTTTCTTTCTTGTTTTGTGTGTATGTCCATAGGGAAGTTTAGTGTCTATACCATGACTTCTCTCCACGTCAACACTCACAGAGTGGGTCAATGAACAGTGGTGAAGAGCTAAGCAGATGTAGGGCGGGACAAACAGAATTGCTCCATTACACAGCTCCACCTCCACAGCTACATACACCAACACCCACTCTGATGCATCAGTCTGTGTGTGTGGCCGTGTATGCATGCATGAGCATTTCTTAATGACTAATCTGCTGCCATTATGTGTGCTGCATTTGCATGTTGCCTCAAGATCTGATGAAAACGAGAAATCCAGATCCAGCTTAAAGGGAGAGTCTGCCAGCTTTAATAAAACGGCCTCACTGTCCATCTCCATCATTTCATCTCTGTGTGACAAATTTACAGGATCAATGAACCAGATATAAAGTGCTTACTGTGCTTTCTGGACGGCAACAGAATCATGCGTGAGGGTTTATATTTAACCTCATTTTGGCACAGGAAGTGCAGCATGTTATTGAGGACAAAAGTGATTTATTTGTGCTCCAATATTTTTTTTATTTAATGATGCCAGTTTGATAATCCATCCACATCTATATGATAGACTTGTTTTGACATAAAAGAAGGATCATAAGATATTATTTCTTATTACTGAACAACAGCAATATTCATAAAGGTATAAGGTCTTAGATTTGTTTCATGAGCAGCTTAGTTTGTGCACGATGCAACACTGCTGCTCAGAGTATTTAAATATGTTAAACTCGTGCATCAAACTTTTTACAGACTGCTGTGTGGTATCAACTGGGCAAACTGGACTAGAAGCCATGTCTCACAGGAGCCTGACATGAGTGCTGTGTTTTTTGAGGATGAGTGTGTTTCAGCAGAAGGTTAATAAAGCCCTTGTCTCTCCGGGTCTGATTTTACTAATTTGTTGAACTAATTGTCATTTCTATCTGCAACTTGATTAATCAGTCTTTTAATGAATGATATTTGAACTTTTAACATGATCAAATATTTATTACTGAGATGCAAAACCAGACAACATTTGTGTTTTTTTATATTTTGGATTTTTGCAAGATTGGATTTTTGGGTGATGAAACAGTTGCATATAATGAGTTTTCTGAAAATAAGTGTGCTTCTGGGCCCCTCAGGATGCCAATCCAGCCGTGAGGCTTAGGTGCTTGTTCTTTCACAGAGTTATTTACTGAAAGACGGTGGAGGCTGATTCATGTTCACATCAGAATCCAGTAAATTATTTACACTGATTCTCTCTTTGTATCATCACGCTCGCTCGCTCTCTGGCTGATGCTTCCAGTTTAGTTCTCTGTTGGGAGGAGGAAGGGATGGGGTAGCAGGGGGTGTTATTACATGTTTTATTAAAACACGCACACATTAACACACTCAGAGGCCCGGTGTACCAGGTCAGTGTTACAGTTTGTTCTCAGTTAAAGCAGGAAGGATTACAGAGGGAGGTGGGGGATGGTAACCGTGTGAGTCAGAGCCCTACAGCGTCTGTTCAAAGCCTCGACCTCGTTTATTCCCCTCAATCTCGCTTCCTTCCCCATTTCCTTTCCTATTTTCCCTTTTGTTCCCACTCCCATCATCTTCCTCTTTCCTTCTCCTTCGGTTACATTTCCACTCACTTGGCTTCATGCATGTTTTTGCACAAGTTGCTCCTTTTCAACCTGGTGACATTACCTACCCCGTTAGTCAGACTTTTGGATCCAGACATTTGCATTCATTTCTGAGGAGCTGTCCTTTTGTCCATCTTTACTGATAGTTTGTGATTTGAACATCTGAAGAGGATCCATCCTCATTTTGAGGGTGAGCTTCTGAATAATATTCTTCTGAATTCTCTGAAGCCTCTTCTGTTCTTTAAAATCATCTATGTGACCAAAACCTTTTTTGAAAGACGACTGAAACCCTTAAAAGTCAAAGTGAACTACGACTTAAATCTGAACATTTTAGACAAAACTGGTTCACTATCCTCTGGGTAAACTGGCTCCTGTTACTCTGTCTGATGCTCCTCTGGATCACCAAGCATATTATGTCCGACAGTCTCTCACACAGAACATGTGGTCAGGAGTCGGGATCACTTGATCCCTATCTGCAGCATCGTGATGATCCTACGATGCTGTGGAGCCTGAAGGCCCTGCACCACGACTTGCAGGATGACATCATCAGGAGGGAGAGGAGGTTCAGCAGCAGTTTGTCGTCCTGCAGCTCTCGTAGCAACAGAACTGAAAATACTTCCTGTTTATTATTGTCATACAGGCACATGCATGTCAGAGAGCCCTTACTTACAATCACTTCCTAAACCTGAACCTTAACTCAAAGAAACGTCTTCACCTTGTGATTTGGTTATTGGTTTATGTCCCAGTAAAGAGAACATGTCCCTAAGGTGTGACTGTAAATGGATTTAAGTCCAACAAGAGTTCCACAAGCACACACACGTGCATGGCGCAAATAAATAAGGAAAGATTGTGACATCATATCAGTGGTAAATAAGAATGATGTCACTTACCCACCCTGATGATTGTGCATGTGCTAGAAGGGGCATTTGTGTTACTGTGTATGCGTGCATGCCCATGTATCTGTGTCTCATAAAAATAACATGAAAAGCAAAAGGATTTTAGGTTATGGACTTTAAATCTTTCAGAGGATCTAAGACACAAGGAGCTGGCACTCTGAACACGCACACTTTCCCAGCACAGGGTAGGAATTCCTCCTGCTTGCAGTTGCTGCAGATTTGTCAGCTGCACATCCAAGATGAGAAACTCCCATTCCTTCAAATCCCAAAAGTGCCCTGTTGAACTGAGATCCAATGACTGTGGAGGCCATTTTGCCAGATCCAAAAAAACAGTCTGAGACTATTTGAGCTCTGTGAAATGGTGCACTATGATGGGTATACTGTTGCCATAAAGGCATAGATATGGTTGGGAGCAATATTCAGGTAGGCTGTGATATTTAAGCTATAGTGGTACTAAGAAATCCAAAGCATGCAGAATATATATGTATGTAAATATATATATATATGTATATATATATATATAAATATATATACACATATATATGTGTATATGTATATATATATATATATATATACATATATATATATATATATATATATATATATATATATATATATATATATACAGTTTTGATGAGTCTGTGCGAACCTGTACCTTCAGTTTCCTGTTTTTACCTGGTGTGGTCTGTTGCAGCCCTTCTATCTCAAGTTGGACATGTGCATAGAGATGGTATTCTGCATCTTGATTGCAACCATGGCTACTTGAGTTTTTGTTCCCTTTCTGTCATCTCCTAACCATTTCCTCATTCTCCTCATTGTCCAGACAGTTGCTCTCACTGGATGTTTCCTTTTTTTCCAGACCATTCTGTGAAAATCCCAGTAGATTAGCAGTTTCTGAAACACAAAGACCAACCCATCTGGCACTGACAACCATGCCACATTCAAGTCACTTAATTCCCCTGTCTTCCTTATTCTGATGCTCAGTTTGAACTTCAGTTGTCTTGACCATGACCTGTTATTGAACAGGTGTATATAATGAAATAGTCGGTTTTCCAGTCAACTATTATCATACAACTGTAAGAATATTTGTGCTTTTAAGGGGCACTTGACTCCCTGCCTAAATTCTTCTGCTTTAATTTCCCAGTAAAGCTTGATTTAAATTTTTTCAATTAATCCATGTCATACTCCGACTTGTATCAAAATAATCACTGTGATATATGTATATGCTGCATTAATACATGCAAAAGAAAAGAAAAGGAAATTATATATCTGATAAAAATAAGCAATGCCAGCAAAATCACGTTTTCCTATTTTGCAGCTTGAACCACTTGAGGCAAGAAGGAAATGTGGTGTTTTAATTATTTTTGGTACAATTACACAAAAGCTAGCCAGCTGAATATCATGAAACTTAGTTGAAATGTGTAACATCACTAAAGGAAGAAAAAACATAATCTTCAGCCTCAGTATAAATTTCCTGGGAGATTGTATTGCACAGCTTTAAATGCAGGGCTGGTGTATATTCTGACATTGTGGTCACAGAGCTGCAACATCAGTGGACTAAAGAAGGGATAAATTATGACCTGGGAATCTGCTGAGCAGCTGGACACACACTAAAAAACATGGATTTAGGTATTTGATGGCTTCAGAAGAGAAAAGATATCTGGAAACGTTGTGCGACCTCAGATGGAGTTCTCTGTATCGACCTGCTTAAACCAAAGGGACTTTGATTTAAAGAACTTGCTCCACATAAGGGTAAAATAATTACATGTATTTAATTATGTGAAATCACATCCTCAGAAAAGGGGACCCTCCAGAACATGTGTCAACAACGAATGCCTTCTCCTTCTTTATGGCCTTTAATGATTGACTTTTAGCCTTCCTCAGGAAATCTATCAGCTTCTGGTGGCTGATTGATCCCTTCATGTTTGTTTCTGATCTCCACACTCTCCTACTATCACCTCATCGTAAACAACCCATTGATTCACCGATTGCTTGCTGCAGCTGTGGTTCTAATTTCTTAGCCCCATAATGTGGCATAACTGGATATAAACACATAAAAGTAAGAGCATCTGCATATATCTGTGACTTTATCACAGCGTGTCATTAAATCCGGCTTGATGACAAGTCTTCTGTGATCAGCTGACCTTTAGTGACCAACCAGAACAGCTGTAGCCTGCAACTGACAGCTGAATAATGAGTAGTTTAAAGCTTTTTTCTCCTGGGAGGCGGTCAGACAGGAAGCTCCCAAGGGAGACTGCAGAAGATGGGGGGCATGTGTGTAAATGTGTGTGTGGTCGCAGCTGTTGTCTCCATCAAAGGACAATTTATCTCTTCGGCCTGCTTAAATTCCACAAAGTCGATCAAGAGCAGAAGAAGAAGAAAGTGGAAAGTGTCAGAGTTCACAGAGTGTATCCTCATTTCACCTTCTTGTTTCCTTTATTTGCTCATTTGTTTACTGCTGTAATCTGTGCAGAGCATAATAAGAATAACAACAACAACAATAATAATAATGGTAATAATTCAATACTCCCATTTTATGAATGGTAAATTGGGGACAAGAGCCCCACCTGCAGGACAAAATGTGAACACACACAACTCAGTTTTAAAAAGAAATTACCGTAAACAAATGTCGACCTAAACAGTCCTGTGACAAAAACTTTATTACATAAGCTCGAATTAATATTAATAACGACATAAATAAAAATAATAAAATCTAACAATTCACCTGACATACATAAGATACTAACCCCATAATGTTCTATTTGAGCAGAACACTTAAACATTATGTCAAGTTCTGTTTACTATAAATTGTCATTTACTTTAATCACAAAAGAAATTTATGATAAATATTTTCTTTATAATCTGTTTGTGTCAAGATTCCTCTATAAATAATTCCTCAATTATTATTAAAATGAGGGTTTCATACAACTGTTAATGAAAAATCATTAATCTGTGCTGGATGTGTAATATCCCAAAACAAATCTGACATTAAAGCAGTTGTTTTTGCAAATTTATTAACCCTTGAAATGTTAAGTGTGCCACCTTTTATCAGAAAACGCAGTAAATTAGCCAACTTGGAGCTTATCTAATCATCACTGATACTTACTTGCTATGATGTTCATATAGTTTTAGACAGCTGATCGACTCATTTTATTAATGGGGCTCCTGTCAGACAAACTGTTTTCTTCTTGCAAGCTGATATGCCAAAGAAACTTGGTTTACTTCAGTTTACTTTTAATTCCAATCATTTTCAGGCGATGGAAATAATTTCACTGTTTTGACAAACCTCATAAAATTCAGGAAGCAGGAAAGTAAAGAGTCACATTTTCTACGAATGATAAAATCCTTTCTGTTTCACGTGTTTCCTACATCATGATATCCTTCCTCATGAGAACAAATAATCAAACTTTTGAAGTTCATTTTGTATTTTTTATTCAAAACCCCTGAACATGTTTTAGTTACACCACAAAAAGTCAAACACAATTTTTCCCCCTCAGAGGGGACGATGGAGGGCTGACGGAGGAGCCAGGATGATGGGTCAAAAGGGGTGTCTACTATAACATCACTGCAGAAAACTTAAAAAAAAAACAAACAAACAAAACAAAACAACTTTGTCAAAGTTTTTGGGAAATAAAAACCTATCTGAAACTTTACTGGGTTCTATTTACAATATTGCCTTAAAAACCAGAGTAACCCTGACCTCAGCAGGTCTGACAGATACGACTTCTTACCTTTACTCTTCTACCCTTTACAACACAGCAGTTAGCAACAGTCTTGTGTATGTTTTATTTATTTTCCTCAGGATTCTTAACTGGTTTCTCACCCTGACACCACTAAAGGCAACACTAACAATCATTTTAATAATCATGGAATCAATAAACCATTTTTAACGCTGCTGTGACTGTGTTGGGACCATATAGGTGATTTGCTAATCAGTCACAAACTAAACATATGCCCACACAAAGACACGTTTTCCCATAAAAACCATCACACAGGACATTGTTGTTGTAATTGTTGTGTTGTTTCCAAGAGTGTAAAAGTGAGAAAAGCTTGAAGTTTACAGCAGTTAATCAAAATGAGAGCTGCGCAGAAATCTGCTGCTTAGCTCAGACCGAACAGGCCACATCAGGAAAGAAACAAATACATCTATACGTCTCATGGTTTGTCTTTGTTTTTTTTTCAAGAAAAATTGTTTTGCAGATTTTAAAGTGTTATTTGAACAAATGAAGTCACTCATTTCTGTTGTGGTTGGGTTCAATCTGCATGAACACTGTCAGAAGATAAAGACTTCTGCTTACATGGCTGCAGAAACAGCAGCAACACATAAATTAGATGAGATATGAGTGAGTCCAGTTTCAGGCTCGCTTATTTAAAATGAGATGGAAAAAAATGAAAATGTGAATATGAAACTGTTCTCATTTCTCAATTGGTTGCATGTTCCTTTGCCCAAGTTTTTTTTTTTTTTTTAGCATTACTGACATATAAATCTGGAGTTACATATATAACCTACATTGTAAAGTAAATATAAATATGCGGTCAAGATTATCAAATAGCTTTAAGCTCTACTTATACAGAGCTGATGACAGCGGGTTTAATGCAGCACTAATTAAACAGTGGTTTCCTCCTTTCTTCAGGTTTCTTTCCTGCCTTCTGTGTTTGTATGTGAAGTGGAAGAGACAAAGTGGGGAGGAAAGGATGTGAGGAAAAGAAACAAAGATGCACAAACTGAGAAATGAAAATAGGAGGAAGAGTACACTCTGTATCCCAGAATGCAATGCAGGCTTGGCATATGTGGCTTCAGGTGATTTCTGACAGCTCAGGCATTTAAAAGCTTGTGAAACAAGATGTTACGCCCAAGCTCAGGATCTTTCAGCCAGATCTCAGATGTAGTCAAATAATTTCCATTATTTAGAATTAATCTAATTTGTAAAGCTGATAATCAGAATCTGAGAGGATTTATAAACTTTCATCTCAGTTTTGCCTGTTGAACATCCAACATTTTCAAGACTGTTAAGATGTCTTTGCTCAATTGTGACTTCTTTTTTTTTTTACTCATTATTGAGACAGAAAACACCTGAACGTGCCATCAGTTCTGGCCTGTGTAAAAGTAAACTGTCCGGTTGTTTCAAGCAAAGCCTGAGCTGTGATACAGCCCGAGCGTTTCGAGAGGATGTGGGCAATTTGATAACGAGCAACTCGGTTATTTATCAAGCTAAAAATATTGACAGCTGTAGACATAAACAGAAAATAAAAACACATTAACCAAAACCAAACAAAAAACCCTCAACTGAGCTAATGCCTCATACCACCACTCACTAACCCCCATCCCTCCCCTCCCCAAAAAATAGCCTACATTAAATCAAACACACACTGGAACAATATCATACGTAGGATCTCCTTTGTGGACCTGAGCTAACTATGAGTGGGTGGAGATGGCAGAGTCCATGTAATCCTCAACAGAAAAGGGGGCAACTTCCCTGACAGGTTGCCAGTTGCTGAAGTGGACGCTCTCCTCTGTAAGGGCCTGTCAGAGTCCAGAGACTGATATGGCTGCAGTACAACCCAGCTTCTTACCCATGGGTCTATTTAACAGGTGTTAATCAGATTTGGAGTGGATGCTTTGTCCTGCTTGAAGCTCAGGAATTCAGAGAAAGACTAAATGGTCAGGTGGAGGCTCCTGAGATCTCGTTTGCTTTCCGTTTCTGCAGGTTCACCTTTGATGTTTGAAAGGTAAACTAAAAAAAAAAAGCAAAAAGGGAAAAAAAAAGTCTCGACACAACAGCGAGGCGGAGAGGAAACCTGCAGGTTAGACCGCATATTGAAGGTACGGCTGCAGACCTTGACGGTTTGTCAGGGTCAGTTACCGGGTTCATCATCAGAGCACCTGAAGGGGTCCTTGTGGGGTTGTATGATACCAACTTGGGGTCTGCATGGGCTTCTCTGACGTCTGCATTTATCCACAAATGGCCGATTGGTGCATGGTAGAGACTTCCAAAGGATACTTCTGTTTAATGAATATACAATGGGTCGGTTGAGACGAACAGCATCAGGCTTGTAGGAGCACGCAGACGATATTTTTGCTTTGATATTCGTTGTTATTCCACCAACATTTGCTTTTCTTGCCGTTCTGAATTTGCATCACAGACCAACTTTAACATCACATAAATGGAGCCGCATGCGTCTAATTATTCATCCACAAAGTTCCAATCTGCTCGCTGATGTAGAGAGGAAAAGTGCAAACTGGCCTTCAAAGTGATAGTGATGGTTCCAGCGTGCAGGGAGCAAACAAAACCAGTGGAGACAACAATTCCTGATTTGTCCCAGTGTGAAGGTGCACGGTGTCTCAGATGGATCGAACGTCAGAGGTGAAATTCTGTTCAAATGGGTTTCTTCCTTTACCTGAAATGTGAAACAGCAATTCCACCCGGGTCTGATGGAGAGGAAGGTCTGTGCACTGTGAAGGGAACTTTAGTTGCTTGTAACTTAACGCGCTGCAACTCTGAAGATATCAGAAACTGAAGGAACTCCAACCAGTTGTGTGTTTTTCACTGCGATATTAAGCCGATGTGATACAAACGGGTCTTTAGTCTTCTCTGGATTTTGACAGAATTTTACATCTGCAGGCCGTTTTTATTACCAGCTGGAAAAAATAAAAACTCAGTTGTCCCTGGAACTCTTTAAAAAAAAACTAAATCAACCCTTTTCTTGATGGTTTTCTGTGCTTGAAGACACGATGAACAGATTCTGATGCGTTAGGGGCTGCAGCAGACAGAGGAAGATCCCAGCGCCAAACTTCCACCGTTCCAGATGTTCAGATGAAGACCAGAGTTCAGGATGTGGAGAGGAGAGACTTACTGGACAGACAGTTTGATCCTGAACCAGGTTTTAAAGGGAAACGTGTAGAGTCTTTAGCTGGAACCGACAGGTAAAGTTCAGATAAAATCTTTCTCTGTAAATCTCATATATTATCTAAAAATAAACAACTGATTCTATTAGAAACTGAAACTATCTCAGGTCACAGCGCCGCGGCTGCTGTTTGGTGGAGGTTTGGGTCCGGAGGAGGACTGAGACGGACAGAGACGGGACAGGATGACACACAGGCGACAGTCAGCTGTGAGGACTAGTCGTCTTCATCGTCATCGTCCTCCTCGCCTTCGTCGTCTACGTCCCTCTTCCTCTTCTGTCCCTGAACACCCGCTTGTTCCTCTGCAGAGAAAGACCAGACCAATCACAGCCTCTACAATGGCGCAGGGTTTCAAAATCAATATCAACTGCAACATTTTAACACATCCTCACCTTCCTCCTCTGCATAGTCATCCTCTTCGTCGTACTCTTCCTGTGATGAAGCACAGACAACAATGAGGAGATCGGAAATTTAGCTTCAGCCGATGGTGACTTCTTTCAGATATTAGAGAAATTAGGCTGTTTCTGATTGGAGGACACTAATGAAGCTCTACGGATACTCAGCACTACATGAATGTGACCAGGACAACGTCCATCAGACCGACTCTGACAACGGGCATAAACTGAAAATAAAAAAAAAAAGGCAATGCAATTTTTCACTTGTATGTATTATAAACTGCTGTATTAAGCTCATATAACAAAGAAACTTAAGTGCAACACCTTTTCAATTTTTTTCTCTGGTAAAAATATTTTATTTCAGACCCAAATTGTCCAAATATATTTTAATTCACAGCTTATTTATGAGAAACTAAGCACAAAATTAAAAAAAAAAGAGCTGTAAAATAGCAGCTAATGTCAATTATTTTCTATCCTGTTGTGTTTTTAAAATAATATTTTCTCTTCAACGCAAAGAAAAGCTTTTTTCTGATTTATGGCAAATAACAAAAAGAAATCTTTTTTTTAAAAAAAATCTATTTAATTTTTCCCAGATTGTGTAAAATAATAATTAGGTATAAACTAAATAAATAAATAAATAAAACAATTAAAATAAACTCTGGAACTGAAGTGTTATATGCTTTCAAATGCCAAAATAAATAAATGTGTTTAAAAGACTGATCAAGAAAAATACCACTCCCTGTTTTCTGTCCTCGGGGTCATGTGTCAGAGGCGGCCGTTTTGGTGCTGAACCTGGTCTAGTTCACACTCACACCTGAGGTGAATCCATCAGACCAGCCAGAGAACTGAACTTCATCTAAGTCTTCTTAAAAGACTTGCTGTAGAATCAAACTCCAGACTGTCAGATGGTAGCAGCGCCTCATCCTGATCAAATCTGGCGGTGCTGCTGAAGTTTGCTGAAGTTACTATGGAAACTACTGATCAATATTAATCTTCATAGAAAAGAAAAGGTCAAATTAAGCTGTTTTTCTCCTCTGAAGTAGTGATCAGCACGTGGTCTGGACTCCGTTCTCTGCCTGGCTGAGCTCAGGTGCATGATGGGATGGGGACCTGCTGTGGATCTACCTGCAGGCTACAGCCTGAGTTGCCCACCTGATTGACCTGGTTCACCTGAAAGCTCAACCCCACCTCTCCTCCCTCTGAGCCGCCCTCATCCTCCTCTTCATCGTCCTCTTCTTCAAAATCTCCAGTTGGCCCCGCCCCCTCTTCACCATCTTCATCTAAAAACACAGAAGACCATCAGTCAGAGGCTTTCGCAGGTTTAGGAAGATGTTCACACTGAAATGGTTAAAAAGCTCAGAAAGCCGCGTCCCACCTTCGTCCTCAGCCTCAGAGTCTGGAGCCTCATTGTCCTCCTGGTCGAAGCCGTCCAGGTAGGTAACCTGAGGAAGCAGCTCGAACACACTCTCTCTGTAGTCCTCCAAGGATGTGATCTCACAGTTGAACAGGTCCAAACTCTGCAGGCTTTTCAGGTTTTGCTGGAGCATGAAACAGGATGTTAACATGACAGCATCTCTAACAATCTACTGTCACTTCTATTATAGTTTAAAAACCATAAGAAGAATCGATGACTGACCAGCGCCTCCACAGTGCTCAGTTCTTTTATCTTGTTCCCGCTCAGGTTGAGGTAGTTCAAGTTGGGGCATTTCTCCGCAAGAGTCTCCAAAGACCCTGACAGGTTGTTGTCACTTAGCTCCAACTGGGAAAATTATGATATACAACATTTCAAACATAGTTTCTGCAGTTTGACAGGGAGTTATTTATGTTAACATTAACTAACTGCATTAGGATAATTTTAAATTAGTGTTGGCTTTTTGGATTTGGGACATCCTTATAGGATGACGGAGGTCAAACCTAAAAACAAGTGATGATTAGGACTTTCACTGAAAAGTCTATTTTTAGTTTTGCCCTCCATATATCTAATTTAGCTGTTGAAACGGGAATAGTTAGTATAGGAGCCAAAAGGCTGTCAAAGAAGCACTAGAACAATCACACCAATCCTAACACTCCTGTGTCTTTTTTCAGTCAATAACTGACTAATAAATAAAGAGAAAGTGAGAAGCTTTTTTTTAAATTTTCTCTTTAAGTCTAGAACATACATTTTAGTGATTGATTAAACATAAAGAGTGAAGAGAAATTAATCCAAAGTGCATTAACATTATAAAGCTATACATAGCCAAAGGTCTCATGTGACCATCGAAGGTCTCAGTTATTTACAGATCCTGTTTGCTTTATAACAACTTATGGCACAACAGCATCACTTACTGGACAATGAGGTGCCCTACAGTCTCTTCACTGCAGAAATAATTCAACCAAATTCAACTAAGCAGGTGCTGAGCTGACAAATCAAGGTGAGTCTAAGAGATTAAATTCAGAAAACATACCATATATTTTTTAAATAACTACTGATCCATATTTCTATATGATGCTGGTTAAATGTTCAACATTGTGCTTATTTCCCTGACTACAGTGACTATCATTCCAGATTAAAAAAAACCCAACAAATAACAAATAATTTGTGTAGTATTAAAAGTAATATCTAATCTAAAAACAGAAAGTATAAAGGTGATCATGGGCTGAAATGATTATGCACATTTCAGAAAGTCCTTGAAAAATTCTAAACTTGTGATGATAAAAGAAGAATCTGGAAAAACATGAAGTTCAGCACCTGGACATAGACAGTGTCTCTGTTTAAGACACCTGGAAACTTTGCAGTGCTTACCTTACGTAGTTTGGGCAGTGAAGGCAACTTCGCCAGAGAGCTCAGACCCACGTTGACCATACTAAGGAACTCGAGCTCTGTGAACTCGTCCGTCAGACCCTCGACCTCCCCATCAGCAGAGCGACTGTTGTCCACCACCAGCTCCACAATCTGATGACCAGGAGAAAAGCAGAGCTCTGGGTGGAGGATGGGAAAAGTGCAGCTGCCTCTGAGCAACTGTGAGCTATAATTCAATTTCCCCTTGACCTGCAGTTCACTGGCTGTCCATCAGATGACAGCAAAAACACAAAGTGACTTACTTTCAAAATAATAATGAAGAGCACTGAATAATATGAACTGCTGCTGAACAATTAATAGATAGTCATTGTCTGACAGTTAACTGATCAATGTACTTATCAGTCTCCATACTGATTCATCTCTGTTTTCATAAAAAAAAATTCTAAACTGTATAACTGAATTATATTTAATTGTTTATTTAATTATTTATTGAAATATTTAATTATTTAATTAAAATATTTGGTGGGACCAATCTCAAGGCGTGTCCTGATTGCTTCCTGATTATTGTTTATTTTACCTATAGATAGATAGATAGATAGATAGATAGATAGATAGATAGATAGATAGATAGATAAAAAGGGATTTTAAAACAGCTGTTTTAAAATTTATTATAATCTTATTAGCATTTCTTATTTCTATTTGTCTTTATTGTTGTTATTCAAAGTTTTCGTAGTATTGTATTGACATTTTATCAATATTTCTAAATATGATTGTTTCACCTTTATTTTATTCTGCCTACCTAAGCAAAATAAAATATCCAAAGAAAACAAAAAATAAACACAGCTAGCGGAAAGATGAGTTTGCACGATCATACAAAAATTAACTGAATAATTGTGCTTAATCCCTAAAGAGGTATTATAAGTAAAACATTGTAGAAATAATAAGATAAAATTTATGAAAAATATAAATAGCTGAAAACATAAAAACAGATATATAGAAATAAACATGGAAATATTATAATTATTAATAAAAAATAATAAATAAAACCAATCAAAACTGTAGGTGTAACAACATATACATATACCATTTTATATCCTGCTTTTGTACAGCTACAGTGAAGTTGAAATGTTAAATTCAAGTATGTATTTTAAAATGAATTTAAATATAAGAATGCAATATTTGAAATATTGGCATAGTTTGAATGTCTTTGCTTTTTATTTAAAATTGCCAAAAAAAAACAGACAAACAAAAAAGTCAACCAGATATAATCTATGAAAGGAATAAATGTAAATGTTAATTTGATACTGAAAATGTGTTGTGGTGTGCAATTCAGACTGGTGGCTGTTTCAATTTCCCAGATTTCCTTTGCTCTTCCTGCTTATATAACAAGAAGAGCTTCAGTAGAGCATCAGCCTGCAGCTCCACCATCTCCACTGTGACTGCGCAGGGTTTAACCCTCTATAATCTGTATTCAGTGTGGAGGTGCTGCTGCAGGAGGAAGAGGAGGAAGAGGGGGAGGTTTCTATACGTCCGCCATCTGCCGGCTTTCCCCAATTCATAAAACATGACAGAAGCGTTTCATTTGCTGAAGTAAATTAAGTTAGAGTATTATTTAACGGGAGCTGCTGGTTATATAACAAACACACACACATACAGCATGGAGTCGTGTTGTATAGAAATGGACGACACAACCTGACACGTCAATTACTGCGGTCACAGCAACCATGTAGTAATGTTTAAAGGGGGGGAAACAGGATAAACTAGTAACCAGTGAAGTGGACTCTTTTCGACCAGAAGCGATAGAAAGCACCGTGTAATCTGCGGTACTTTTCAAGTCTGGAGTAACGTCGTTTTACACCGTTACGACACGGTTATGCCTACACCGACCCCCCATTACACCGTAACCGCGTTACGGTAATGGGTCACGACATAACGCAGCACTATCGGTGCTTCTAAAGGTCATAAAAGTTAAAAATTTGTCGTCGTTATCGGCCATTATACCAGTCAACACGACAGCTAATCCGCTTTCTAAAACGGTAAGTCGGTAACGCGTTACTGCTCCAGTGTGTATGACCTACCGAACTGGTTCGCACATAAATGTGAGCAAAAAACAAACAAAAAATATAAATATTATTTTAAATTCATCTGGGCACGGTGTGGAGTGGCGGGACGATGTTAAAAGAAGTGTGGTGAAGCACATTTCCGTCGAAGTTTGAGCCGCCGGAGACTTAAAATGTCCGCTCGTGCAGGAGGACGAGTCCATAACCGACAGCCAAGTTGTTGTTGACGTGCCTCGTTTATCCAAGACTGTGAACCCGAAACAGACCGGTGCTTATCTGCAAACGCCCGCTCTAACCCCCACCAAACCCTTAAAAGTATTGTTTATATTAATTATGCTTTGTGTGGGTGTCCTACTGTTTAAGCCAAGCAGCTCCGAGCTGCTGGGCTGAAAGTTAAACTTCGCTTGGATGGATGGTCCGTGACGGTGTTTAAGTTATCAGTCTATAAGTGTCTATAAGAGCAACTAGATGTGATTATAAGCGTCAATCGGTAGCTAAATGGTGCATTTTACGGAATAATTTGAACCTCCGTGACAGACGGGATTTCACTGGAAAGCAGGAGGGGGCGGGCGGACGGATGAAGCAAGCCCCGAGATGCTTCACATCCATCTGAAATTGCTGATCAGAGCCGGGGCAGCAGATCAGACTGAGAGCTGATCGATATTTGCGGTTAACCAGCCAAATATACGAACACAGTAATGTGAGTGAGTGGGGTTTATGAAAGGGACGGAGAGGAAGCAGCCAGTCTGAGCTCCGGGCGCACATCACCTCGCGGATTATTTCTGGCAACAATTAACATCTTATTAAAGTATAAGTAACTTACCTCTGCTGGACTCCGGTTCCGCAGCTCTAAAGTGATCCTTTTCTTCATGTCCATGTTGAAAAATAAGCTGTGGTGGATAAGAAGCAAGCGACGAACAGTTAAGAAAGTACCGGGGATCAGAGCGGTGGTTGCCCTCCTCCACTGACCGCAGTTTGCCTACTGATCCTCCATGATACCTCGCGCCCTGCCCTCTCCACTACAACCCCGCCCCCCGACGCACGGGGTTGGTCGTGTTTATCACTTCCGCTGCTGATTGGTCAATGGACCGTCAATCATTACTGATCGGATAATAATCCACTAACCGGACAGTTGTATTCCAAAAACCACAGACATCCGCGCGCATTCACATGGGAGTTGTAGTAACGCAATTTAACCAGCAGAATTTCTCCAATTCTCTCAAACGCAGCAGCACACATCGGTGTCAAATATTTTTTACAATGCTATAAATAGTTTTAATATATTATTCCAATCTTTTCCTTTCAAACCTCTTAAAACCAAATTTTTGTGAAAGGTCAACACGAAATATGAGCCTGAACCTTAAACCCAAATTGCAATTAGCCCCAAATAATTATTTGCAAACTAAAAAAAAAAAAAAAACAAAAAAAAAAAAAAAACGTTCATCAGACTAAAATTCACATGTAAAATCTATTTTCTTTTGTGGATATTCTGACATAATGCTTTCAACGTGACAACTTAATTGAAAAAGAAAACTATCAGAGGAGAAGACCAAGTCAACAAGAAATGACTTATTTAGAATAACATTGGCATTTATTTAATTAAAAAAAAAAAGATCCAGATTGACACTGAATGAGTCAGTGCTACAAAGCTTGACTGTGGTCCAAAGAGGTATGGAAAGCCATCAAATAAACTATGCAAGGTGTGGTTAACAAATGTTTCGTGCATATTTCAGCTGTTGTGCTCAAAGCATCCAAAACACAACAAAGAAGTTCATATGAAAAAAAAAAAAAACAACAAGTTTATATTTCAGATTACCAATGCAGGCAGCCATCACAATCATTACCAAGAAGCAATCAGGTACAGTTTAAAAAAATACAACTTTATATGTACATACAAAAAGGTTCGCTTCGCTGAGGTTACAAAAATAACTATAACTTAAATGATGCTAAATCACAGAATAAGGGGAAAAAAGAAAGACTTGTCAAGTTGGTGAGTATACAGGTGGGCTAAAAAAATGGATATCGGCTCACAAACAACTTCCGTAACTGGTTTCTCATTAAGGTTGAACTGGACAACCTTGAAGCTTGGTAGAGGAAAGCATCTGTCTGCAACTGGACTGTCAACTTTAATCTGTTTTCAGGTGTCATAGTTAGGGCTTGTACATACAATGCTTGTAAAAGCTTGAAACCTGCTGTAGTTTGTATTACCTTGTGATGAAAATTTAAAAAGAGTAAACCAATTTTAAGTTGAAAGCAAAAACACAATTAAGACTTTGAAGTACTGGACATCTCTTGACACTGGTTTCTACAGCATGTTATACAAATGACAAATGTGTAAATCCCAGACAGTTATTCTCTTGCACTTTGTGGTAACAAACATTGTGATGCTGAATAACTCATTTTTAAATTTGTTTTTGACCACAGTTGACAGGCAAGTTATCCTCTGATTCATCAGCTGATGAGCAAAATGTAGCTGTGCTGACAGAACATGTTGGCTCATAGTTTCCAAAGGGTCAGGCACAATGGATGTAATCAAATAACTTAAACTGACAGGATCATCTTTTTGCAAGGGTATTGAGAAGTGTAGATGCAGCAATAGTTGCCAACCATTATAATCCAACTCTATCCTAATGATATTCACTTACAGTCCAGACACCACAGGACTGAAAGACTGGCCGATTGATCAGGACAACTCAATGTTGGAAAGGCAAGTCATGTTTTCTGCATCTGTTCGACATCGAGGCCTGTTTGATTTCAGCTTCTTCATCAGTCCCAGTAGTTCCACCATTTCCCTCTGCAGCTAAGCGCATGCAGTCCAAATATTTGTAACGGCACATACTTTACTGCCCCCAATAACGTCCCTGAATCAACCTATTTTCAGCATAAAAAAAAAGAAAAAAAAGGGGAAAAAAAAGAGCAAAATAACATGGGACACTTGTTTTGAATAAAGGCTTGCCATTATAGACATTATTAAAAATGTACTGATAGGTTAACATGCACATAGATTTAAAGCTTTGGTGCAACTGACCAGAAGGGGGGGCATGTATGGGACAGCTGCAGACCACTTACCCAGCCTTCCCAATGTTTCCTGTTTTATTAAACTGTTTTTAAGTGTGATGAATGAAAGTTTCATGTTAAAAATGCATACAATACATTAAACCATTCTGTGCACATACAGGCCAGGTCAAATAGATCAATTTAACTATGGCAGCAGATAAAGATCTAATCTAATGTAAAATAACAGAAAAAAATGCTGTTAAGGCCATAGAGGCCATAAAAGAGGAAAGATATGCAGCTATTCATGTGCTACATAAATATTGGCCCTCCAAAGAGGAAAAGTAGCAAATAGTTCTGGGTATTTTCTATATTTTTTATTATGATGAACCATCTTTGGGTTTGAAACTATTCATTGGGTAAAAAAAATAATGTTTGTAAGAAGTTACCTTTAGAAAGTTGATTTATTTATAATTAGAAAATGACTGAAAATAATAGGGACAATAATCAGTGGTGAAAATAATCGAGTAACAGCCCCCCTCAACCTTCATAACCACCTGGTGGAGGAAACAGCTGATTTGAAACAACAGTGATAGATCTTATTCAGTTTCCAATTGTTTGAAGGTCTCTGTGGATAATAAAATTCAGTTTGTCTTTTGTTTCAGACCAACAATAAAAACAGGAAATGAGCCAACAGGTATCAGGCTGTGCCCCTGAAATGATTCCTCGTGTGTCTGAATGAATTCCAACGAGAGCTTTTAGCTTAACATTACAATAACTACTGAGAAACAAATGAGAAATGCTGCTTGGTGCACAAAGGATCGTTAAAGGATCGTATGACCTCTTGTTGTAACACATGATCTTGCTGCACCTGAAAAAGCTCAGAAACAAAGACCAATGTGAAACAAATTGGAGATCTTCTCAAGACATACTGCTGTGTCCAATAAATGAATGAAAAAACAGAAATTGTCCCCATTCCAGCTCCTATCTGTGACCTTGTTTTCCGCTACACTATTATAGGGAAGGAAATTAGTGTCAGAGAGGGAAATGTTGTTAAAAAGCCATTAGATAGGTTCTCTTGACTCTGGCATTAATTAAATGAAAGTGTATAGAAAAAAGTGAACATCATTTAATGCAAAAGGGCTTCAACAGGTAAGACAGGGATTAGCAATGACATCCAAAAGTATCAAGTGGGGACATTGTTATTAAGGATAAACTAAAACTCTGAAGTCCAACCATTTATCATTTACACTTCGTAAAGCACCCATGCTCAGTATAATTACTTTCTTTATAACTTCACACTTTATTTCAATCAGGGAAGCAAAATTCTGAGTATAAAAAACATTCGGGGATTAAAAATGTCTGCCTAGACAGCGAAGTGTTTTCCAACGCAGTTGTTTTAAGATTATTTTGAGTCAAGGCCCCATCTTCTCCCAAGTTTAATTAATCATTTCCTTTCTACTCTGGAACAGATTCCAATGAGACACAACCCTGTTTGCAAACACTTGATGAGGCGTTCAGGAACAAGAAACAAGTAGAAAATCAAAATAGTGAATGATTGAAGTCCTCCATCATCCATTCCTTCCATTTCAACCTGATATGGTCATGGCAAATCTTACAGGGACTCAAAATGTGTGCAGACCTGAACTTTCATTAGTTCTCTAGCCGTCCATCCTTGATCTTTTCAGAGAAGCCTTTTTGTCTCTTCTCCCACTCGCTGGTATCAAACATTTGAAGGGGGGTTGAAAATGGTGCGCGCCTCCTGCCATGAGTCAGTTCCTACCCCCCCAGTCTCAGTCAGATATATGAGTCTAATCAACCCCCTCCTGCTACGACGAGTCACTGGTGCGTCTTCCCTCTTCACCTCCTGCTTGTTCTCTGTTACGAGCTGACCTGTGTCGCGTCTCCCCCCGTCTCCACCAGTGTCACCTGCCCCTCTTCTCCCTCCATAATGATGCCCCCCTCCTGCAGCACCACCATCTCTCCCTCTTCCTCCACCACACTGGCAGCCCCCTCCTCTTCATCCTCCCCTCCCACCACCTCGTCGGGACTGGCAGCGTTGGCGGCGGCGCCACTGGCACTGTTGGCGTTGGTGCTGTTGGCCTGACTTTGGGCCATGGCCTCCAGCTTGATGCGGTACTCCTCAGCTTCCTGCTCCTTGCGCAGCAGCTGTTGTCGGTACTCCTGAGCCTTTCTGTTGGCTTCCTGTAGCTGTCTTTGCAACAGCTCCTGATGCGGGAGGAAGAATCAGAGGCAGAACAGGAGGAAGTCATTTAGTCCATTATGAGTTTAATTAAAGCTCACAAACTTAATTATTTTAGTTTACTAACAAAACGAAAGTTAGTTTGAGCTATTTAGGTAAAAAACCTGATGATGATTTCTTCCAGTTGTCCATAACTTACATATATGACAAGTATGGTGATTAGGTGAGGAGATTTTCTTTTTTTCTTTCTGATCTCAAAAGGATTTTAGGAGTTTCGACTGTTGGATAATAAACCAGGAAATATCCTCAACTTGCAACAAAATGTTGCTTGATTAATAAGAAATAATTGATTCATGGAAACAAAAAATATAATTACAGCATCCCAATTTTGGACTTCAGGCGTGGCCTTACAGACTTAAAACCACACCACAATGTTATGAAATCTGTTCCAATCTTTTATTTTAAGATTTCAAAGTTAAATTTAACACTATATATTAATTTTAAAGAAAAAACAATACTGAGCATAGATAACCATTGCACTTACTGTTTCTCCTGCATCATTGTGGTTGTTGGTTACCTCCAACTTCCTCTTCCTAGAGGGGGGAGGCTGAAGTTCCTCCGTCACCACCTCCTCTGTTACAGTGTTGGCGGGCACCGCCAGCACTAAAAATAAGCAAAATGATAATCAGCAACAAAACAACCTCGGGACGACTTACAGTCTGCTGAGAGACACTGCAGTGGGGGTCATACTCTGCTGTCCGTGCTGCATTGTGACAAAGAACGGCTGTGCCATCCCTCCGGTGGTCTGCAGGTTGCCATGCTGGTCCGTTACTATGGTAATGACTCTCTGACCACTCTCATTGACGACAGCAGTATGTTGAATGTTGGAATCCAAAGCGCTGGCTGCCATCGCCTCTTCTGAATCTCCTGAAGTACAGAAACAAAAATTAAACAGGATACAGCAGGTTGGAGATTTGATGGTTCCATGGTTTTAAATGCACTTTTAGAAGAATCACATCAGGGAAAAAAAGCTGAAATAAAGTAAACAAAGACAGAAGTCACAAAAATTGACTGATGTGTTGATTTTTGTTTTTTTCCATTATTATGCATTTCAAGAGTTAACTGTTCAGGATAAGTTCTGACATAATTTTACCCAGTTTTTTCACACCACATATTTAATAAATATCAGCCAAGCTGGTTTTCTTTACTCATCAACAACATCTGAAAAGCTTGTTATAACCTCTCTAAAATATTATATATAAAGCAGTGAAATAAAGCAATTGTGTGCGTGTGTGTTCACACCTGCATTGGCTTTGTTGAGAAGCTCAGCCAGATTGACCACCCCCCCTTGGATAGCAGGTATCCCCTGGATGATAAACTGTGGCTGGTTGGTGCTGCTGCTCGTCTCCACGTTCATACTCACTTGGTTCATGTTGACCTGGTTCATGTTCACCTGGTTCTGCATTCCCTCCTTCACACACAAGTATTTTTTTTTATCACAATGACAAGATACTGACAAGCTCTTTAACAAATCTTGTGTCTGTTTTAGTCTCTTTTTAAGCTTTAAAATAATAATAAAATAACTTCAGGTTAACAAATACCAACCCGCAGTATGAGATAAACTACATTTACTAAAGAAAATGGAATAATTCTGGTTTATTTGAACTGTCTTCTGGTCCTTCATGTGGTTTTCCACACTAATGACAGGCAATTGTGTCCACACATATAAAAGCAGGTGCCTGCTTGCTCAAGAATCTTGGCTATTATGTCGCTACAGAGTTTCTCTAAATGTGGTAAACAGATGTGGTAGGCATGAGAACATGCATCGAATGAATACAATTTAGTTATGCTTTCATTTAATGGGCAATAAAATCATAAAGGACATTGTATGTCAGGAGTTTATGTGAGAGCACAAACCACGTGACTGGATGTCTTTGCGTTTTGTCTCACCTGCAGCAGCAGCATCAGCTCTGTGTTCTGGATGTCGACTGCAATGTCAAACGGGGTCTTGTCAAATTTACTGAGCGCATGCACATCTGCCCCGTGTTTGATAAGGCTCTCAGCGACGCTGTGATGTCCGTGCTGTGCTGCCCAGTGGAGAGCTGTCATCTTCAGCATGTCTTTGGCGTTAATATCTGCTCCGCTCTGAAAGAAGTTTTTTTTTTTTAATTCAAAACCCCCATTAGAAAGCAACAGAGTGATGAATTTCCTAACCAGATATTGTGATAATGGACCTGTTTTCCAGTTACCCATTACCATTAATGTATTTTCCATAAACACATGAACAAATCAGTTTTAGGACCTTCAGAAACATGTAGATATGTCATGTCAAGACATCGACAACATGAGGAAAGAAGTGTTGATAGAAAGATATTAAATGCCAGCAAATAATCTCCTAACGCTGCGGTGTATTCTGAATATTCTGAGAAAAAAAAAAAAAAAAAAACCTCAAGACCTTTTTTTTTTGCTACAAACTCACCGCAGCAGATAGAGCAGCTGCCAATAAACGACAAACTATTTGCTGCTACAACATATTAATTAGAAAAATATAAACTGATGAGGCAGAAACTGATTATATACAATGAAAGAGCAACACAATAATAACACTGTTAACTCTAATGAATCTGAGTTACATGTGATTTTCTCACATTCCAAATGGGCTGCACTGTGCCTGATTCAGTCTAAAACAGCACAACTAAAAAGACTTCCTCATCTGGCTCTGCTGATGAACTCTGGCGCTCAAACCTCTGCTGAGTTTTTGTCTGGTTTAACAAGCTGTTACAGGACGAGAATGTTCAAAAACAGTACGATTGGCTAATATGCTTCTAACAATATTAGCACTAAACGGCAGCTGTGACAACGTGAAAACTATAATGCAACATTATTTGTGTAGAGTAGTTCCAGCTGGAAACAATCTTTTTAGGTTAGAAGACTATAACAAATCCAAGAAGACTGAACTTTGCTTTGAGGATACTGCTGTAAATCTCCTTTTAAAAGCTACAGAGCAAAGTTTACTTCATGCGTCTGATCTAATGTCTACACATAAATGATGTAGCTTCTTTTGAATTCTTTTTCCTAACAACAAACACAGATTTAAGCCATTTTTAATATAATTCAATTGCAAGTTAAGCCAACTTGTTATGAATCTAGTCTTTAAATGCCTCGTGTACTCACTAAATGCTGCAAGTTTCTGGAAAAGTCTGATTTGTGCACGATCAGTGAAGGAAGCAGCAGTCAGCTGATAATAAACCAGAAGCCTTACCCTGACCAGCAGCTCTACGATGACTGTGTGACCCTCGGCGGCAGCCATATGCAGCGGGGTCCTGTCCACTTTGGTGCGGGCATCCCTGCTGACGCCAGCCCTCAGCAAGACGTCTGCTGTGGAGTAATGGCCATGCTGGGCTGCCAGGTGGAGAGGGGACGTCCCCAACTGTGGGTTGCATGAATAAAACACATGACATCATCGGAGGGAATAAATTCAACTGCGTCAAACTGTTTAAAAGACATGATACGATCACAGAAGAAAACTGAACCCTGAATTATTTCAGATAGTTTAGTCAAACTCCATCATATCCAAGGGATTTTAATGATATCAGCTGTGTTAGGTTCAAGGCCTGCCTCTTACCCAGTCAGTAGTGAAAGGAGCTCCATTGGCCATCAGGTTTCGGACTTCATCATCCTGACCTTTCCGGGCTGCCTCCAGCAGCCTCTTCCCCAAATCCACCAACGACATCTGACATAGATCAATGAAGGTGATCAGTTCTGAATACGCTCTGATTTCTTTTCCTGCTTCCAACAAACAAACTTATGTTCAAAATATCAACATGGCGACGGGGTGCAGCTGCAGGGCAGTCATGTTGAAAAACATAAAACGCTCATTTTACACTTGTAAACAATCCACCAACATTTTAAATACGATTAGATTTTTAAATAAAAAAGTATTTAAGGATAATCTATCATCTAACAGCAGCAATAAAGTCTGTTACAACCCAAGTCAACTTGAGACAACATTTGGTTAAAAAAATGGGAAAAGCAAATAAATCTAAAGCAAAGACAGAAAACATTTGACGTGGAGAAGCGACTAAAGTTTTTCAACCCCCTTCAACAAAATACATTAAACTCCATTTAAAACTAAATAATACCATTTCAACTATTTTATTCCTCTTTATAAATTGTTTAGTACTACATGCTCGACCAGTTTTCATTTGTTATTCTATTAAAGCACAAAGTGTTGTGCTCTATTTACTGTTAAAACACCAGAGCACACCAATAAAGAACAGTACAACTTCACAGTACAACAGCACAACTTTGTGATGTGCTCATGTAGTCTCCTCTACCTTACGTTTTTCTGCAGCTGTCTGATAACGCCTCCTTTTCTGAGATCTCCAACATGCCTTTCGAGAATTTTTGCATCTGTTCTACCAGTTTTTCAGAAAATTAGTACATCAGGCTTACACTAAGGTATTTTACGTCAGTGCTGCAGCAGACACTTGCTTGGAACTTTGCATACAAATATCTGCTGAGAGTAAATGTAAATGAAATGTTTCTTAATGAGACTGTTATTCAAATATAATGGATTACATGCAAAAATACCCATTAAATATATATACACATTAAAATTGAGTATTCTGTGCTGTTCTTTGTTTCACAAAATAAACTATCAAACATATTGCAATTTCTTATTTACAACAACAAAAACAATTTTAGCATTTTACGACGTTTTATCGACCTATTGTTTTACAAAGACAGCCTGAAACTTCATGCAGCTCATTAGGCAAAACTGGGATTTACTAGATCAGCAAAAAAAAACCAAGAAAACAAGAATGGCATAATATATAATAATAATAATAAACAAAATATTCAAGTAAATTATTAATTTAACAGTTATATCATAACTTAAATTTAATTTAGGAAATTCATGCACCCTTGAAGAGAATACTGAAGGGCACTAAGATGTCAAAGTACATATAAATAAAACATTGACCAATTGAAATCAAGGAGCAACTGTGAGAAAAATAATACAAAGAGGGACTTTAAATGTTTAATCAATCATTCAAACAAATTCATAAAATAGATCCTAATTTAAATGTTTTCAAGTTCTTTGAAATAATTAAACAATTCTATTTATAAACATTTAACAAGGAGCCTACTCCAAAAGAGACCAATTTAAACTATGATGAATGAATTTGAATCAGTTTTTTTTTTTTTAAATTTCTCATATTATGAGGAAATCATGAAACCAGCAAACTGAACTGTAGTTACACCAATTTTAAACAGCAGTCCAAAATAACATGGACAGATATAAACACTGTTTTAAAACAAGGTTATCTTTAAAAAAAAAAAAAAAAAAAAAAAAGATCTGCCAGGCTTTTCTTTTTAAAAATATTTTTTTAAAAGAACAGATTACACACTCTCCATCTGGTACTTCTGTGAAATAGGCATGAAAGACTTCGGACGTCTCTATGAAAACATTTAAGTATACAAAGGGAAAATAAATTAATAAAATCTCGCCTCCTCCTTGCTCATTCACCTTAACAGTGCGCTCCATCTAAAGCTAACTCTTATGTGTCCATTTTCGGACATAACTCCGCCTATCAACATCCAACTAAGGTATGAGGGGAGGGAAAATACTTTAAAAGTTATTATTTTTGCACATCTTACAGCATAACTGCAACATAAAACACACATTATACAAGGACAGAGTCAAACTCCTCATGGGATTAAAGTGTATTTTAACCCTTCCAAAACAACATCGCTGGTGTCCGATAATGGGTTCAGTCTTTTCGCTGTTTGAGCTAACAATGAAAACGTCTGAAAAATTAAAAATAATCTCACATATAAAAATAGAAACTGCAGGTCTTAAGATAAACGGTACTAATATGGTTGAGCTATGTAGGTATTATCGGACATTTTCGCTTTCTTTAGTAAGAAAACTGCACAAAGCCACGTCCGATAATGGAACCTGTAATGGCAACAACGTTTGATATTGCGAAACAGCGGAGAAGGACGAAGCTTTTCTCTGTGCGGCCGAGGAGCCATTTTACGCGCCTTCATGGCCAGAAAAGAGTCCGCCATGTGCCACGTACCCCCTTGTCCCCTCTCTAAGCTACATTTTTACTTTATTCACCGTGTAAATACACATGTGCCATTACTAGATTAACAGTAGCACAGACAGGAAACTGTTTGATATTAAGTTGTTGGTTTTCCGGGGGAAGTCACACAGAAATTTCCTATTTTACACGCGGAGAAAAAAACTACTTCCACATCCGGTTAAGTTGCATTCTGCAAGCGTGCGCCGCCAAACCTGCTCACCGAAGACCAATTTGAAGACATTTCTCAACTCTCTTCCTCAATATTACTGATCTTTTACAGTGTAAATAATACGAAAATGCGCGTCTCTTCCTTCGTAGGACGGCAGAGAGGCTACTTACCGTGTCCAGGTTTGTAAAGGGCCAGCCGGGCTGCTCCTCTTGGCTAATGTTAGCAAGCTAGCCGGCTAAACAGAACACTCTTCCTTGTGTAAGGATGGCTAATGTGATTTTATCGGTCTGTGACACCCAGAAAAAGCTGGTGATGTGCAAACTTTATTTTAAAATGCGTAAAACATCGTCATTAGGCGCCACTACAGTCTGTCAGGCTCCTCGGGACTTGTTTACTGCAGAAAGTTGGCGAGAGGCGGCCGCTACCCGACCGGATGTTATGCATTTAGCGTTCAGATTAAAAGTCAGTCGTATTGACTTAGTTTGATATATATTTTTTTTTTTCTACGAGAGGGGAATATTCCCCGCCACAACATCTTTATATAACTCCAACGAATTATATTATTTTATAATTACATGTATAAATTGACATTTTAGGGGATGCACAGGAAATCGTTCAATATGCTAATTTTTCGAGTTTCTTTCTCAAGTCAATTTCATTAAATATGTACTGGTAATTACAGGTATCTCTTTTAACTTGGTAAGTTAAACCAAGTATAATTTTCGATTGATTGTTGTACCCTTTCTGATTCAAGACCAAGCCATTAAAATAGTCCATTCGCAGTGGGAACCTATTCCTGTCTTTTATGCTGAAAGTCCTGCCAGGAAGTGCGGGCTTTTCTAACTCCGCTACTTACTAGCTGGTTGTGTTAGCGCTTAGCCTGTTTGCATGCAGATGGTTAACGGGTTAAATTGGCGCCAGCGCTACATTTTTACATGTTAAATTACACAGTTGTACGTGTCCTCTGTTTATTATAAATGTTTATCCAGCGGGAATGCTTTTAAAAACTTATTGTTATCTGTTTATCGCGACACCGGAGCTGGAAGCTGGGGTGTGCGTTTTGTGGGCGGGCTTTTATCAGAAAACATTGAAGAGGAATGGAAATGGCTGGTCTCGGAAAAGCACCAATAAATCATCCAATTTACCTGTTCAGTCTCTTTTTCATCAGGATAAAATGGTATCTCAACGTTAACACCCGTCTGTTACATACTTTGTTTAATACAGATGTAACTTTGAAAATCATTGGATTATAATAAAAATGTTGTGAATGTAATTTTTCTTCAGTTGTGTTTTTTCTGTATCTATTAATTGCTAACTTTTTTTCTGTTTTGTTATTGATCCAGATATATATTATTCTAAATATATAAGAAAGAACTTGTAAACATAATTTTCTTTGTCATCTTAAAAGTTTTTTGTTTTAACATGTCAACTGTGTAAAAATGTATGAGGTGACTAAAAAATAGGAAAGGTAAAATTTACTCGTAAATGAAATAACTGTTAAATGAAAACAGGAATAATAAATTAAAGTTTACCACCCAACAGATGCAGATGTCTGATCAAGAGTTACAGAAAACTTTTAAAACATTTAATTTTTAATTTGTGATTTTTTTTTTTTCCACTGTCACCTAATTTCAGTGACATTTGTATTTTTCCTTATTTAATGGAAGGGTGTCGGTACAGTTGAGCATGACTATATATGATTTATTGGGGGAAAAAAAGTTTTATACAACTTGGATTTTCCCTTTGGATATTAATAAAGTATTTTTCATTTTAATTTCCTTACTCTTTACAAAGATTATATATGCATTTTTGCATAGTCATTGACATTTTCCTACAGGATTAGGAACTATACTTAAAATGTCATGTAGATTCTTTCTTTGCTTTCATTTTACAATTTTATATATATATATATATATATATATATATATATATACATACACACAGATATAATTTTTTATTATTTGTAAAATAAAATTTAACATTTTTCATTCATTCATTTCATCATTTAGACTGATTTCTGTTAAAAAAAAAAAGACAAATTACTCACATAAAAAAGGGACGTAATGTTTTATTGTTTGCAAGCAGGGGTTCGATGTATTCTAACAGGACAAAATTAGTTGAAGTTTGAATATCTATATAGCAAAGCAGCAGAAATAAATAAAACAAAATGGGAGCTTGTTAAAGCTCTAAACAAAAGCACAAAAAGGCACAAGTAGGAGGAAAAAAAGTGCCTTTAAAGTTAAACATTTCAGAAAGGCATACATTAAAGAAAAAATTAAAGACTTTGCTTCATACATGGATAAAGTTGCATTGTAAACAATAACTGGCAGACTTTAAGAAGGTTTTTTTCCTCCTGCCTGTAAAAACATTAAAATTACTATATATTTACTCAGGATTTGAGGTCATACTTGTCTTCCATCTTAATGATGGGGTTAACCTTCTAAATTTTATATCTGCTTGGCACATACATTATTGGCTAAACATCTTGATGGAAAACAACATTTTGATCTTGAATGACACATTTAAATAGTGCAGTTTTTTATAATTCGGTCATATGAACAGGATTCAGATATCCACTCCGATCAGAACCAGATTTCGTCTCAAGTTTAAAGCAGCATCAAATCAAGGACATTGCTTCTTTTTATGGATTAAAAAAAAAAAAGAAAAGACGTACTAGACAGTTAAACACTGATCCAAAGTCAGAGGTTGGCTGAATTTGACCTTGTATGAGTCCAGTAGTGTTGGGCTGATCTGGGGTCAGAGGTTAAGTGATGTTGGACGAGTGAGGATCAGAATATATGGAGCCCATGTGTGTTTTGGTTCAAAGGAGCAAGTTGAGGTCAGCCAGCAGAGCATCCACATCGGCAATTGGAGCTCTCCAGTAGTTAAAGGAGGAGAATTCGGAGAGCTCACCCTACAAGAGCAAAAATAGTTGTTCTGACAGAGCGAAAACCAATAAACCACAACACAGCTGAATAAACATTCATTTAAACCGTCGCTTAATGAACCCAAAGACTACACTTTAAATAGCACAAATGTGTCACCTTGTCATCCTCATTCCACAGCTGGGATGTCTTGTCTTTTGCTTTGCTGCTGCTGATGGGCTGACTGTCAGTCAACCCCAAGTCCTCCAGCTCGGACAGGTCAAGGGCTGGGATTGGCTGCCTCCAGAAGAGGAAGGAGTCATACTGACTGTTTGATTTCTCCATTATCTCGGCGTCTAAAATGAAAAAGAGAAATGCAGACATCAAGAACACAAATAGGAAGATGTACAGAAGACAAATGCTGGAAAAAGTGGAACTGCTCACAAATACATTTAACTTTCATTTTCAGTAGCTACATTTAAATCTGTTTTGCTAAATGCAACTACAATGTGCAAGATTTGTGCTATTATTTGCAGTTGTACAAATGCAGTAGCCATAACTGACAGAAGACATTTTCTGTATCTTTTTGCATATTTAGCCTTTTTAGTTCACTTTTATATCACAGTATTTTCACCAAATTCCATACAACTGCATTAAACCCTTTCAAAGCGCTTTAGCAGACACCAGTTTCTGAGTTCTGTGAGGCTGAAATGTGAGCTGACAATTAGTGGAGTGGGAGGGAATTTATCTAGGTCAGTTTTGAGGCTGCTGGTTATAATGGATGAGCTCATGGTTTGTTGCAGCCTCACAGAGTGGTGTGGTTCCGTATAACAGACCGGACCTGCAGGCTTGCATCCCTTATTTATGTAGGACTGACTCCCCCCTGACACTAAAACAGAAAGCAGGCCATCATGTCAGCAGACTGAAATAAACCTGCCACCAAAGCCCATTCATATTTCTGAACATTTTATTTTGGGCATGTTCTTATTCTGGGAAACGGATCCAGAAGCTTCTAATGATGACCACCAACATAAGGAAAAACGGTGTTTTGGATGGTGTCTAATGTCAAAAGGGTGGGTTTAGTATTTGTGTTGTAGCGATTGACTTTTGGTGTATCAGCCTGTCTGAGGCGTTGGCCGCAGCTCAGGCTCATAATAAAACCGACGACATCAGAAATATATAGGCTGCTTTAAGCTACATGACGATTTTTTTTGTTTTTTAAATAAAACACTTTATAAAGCTTTTATTGAAAGCACTTCATTTTTAATAAGCATGAACCTAATGTTATTTATTTATTTATTTATTTTAGCAGCCGGCTGCACCGTTAAAGAGAAAAATATTAAAAATCACAAAGAAACAGCGAAGGATGATGAAGCAGTTTTTAACCTGAATATTTATCCTACCTTTTTGTTTCCGGTGTGATAGTAAAAGTGAATTCTGTAATTATCCCTGTGGTTTAGGTGGTTGTTAAATTGCCGGTTGATCAGATGGTGTTTCTAATGTGCTGCTGCAGGTTAAGAAGCGCAACGATGCCGTCAATTTATCCTACTTGGGGTAAAACCAGTACTTCCGGTTACAGATTTCAAATTACATGTCGACTGATCTTCCTTGTTTTTGTTGAGACAACTTTGTTTTACAGTAATTTTCTTTAAACTCGCGCCAATTGTATTAAGTGATTAAAACTGGTTTATTTCAAAACTTCTAAATATCCACTTCATTTCACTCTCTACTCCTTTGGCTGAAAACTTCAGTTCCCCCCGAGTGATGGGGGACGCCACCCTGATTAAAGAGAATAATTTAGTTTTAGGTTGATCTTTTTATGAATGCAGCATTTAATATTGGGGCTACCTCTATAGATTATATGACTTTACACTGTTCTGAGTTATAATGCAGCAATCACCGAGAATCTATTCCCACCAAATGCCCATGTGAGTGATTATATTTGTCTTTCAAAACTATTTATATTTCATGGAAAAGATGGCAAGTAATAAAAACTTGTCAAGATCCACATGTACTAACTTTGCAAAACTAACCAAAACACAGAAAAAATATAGATAAAACCTGTGATTAGGCTCAAAACAAATTACTCATTAACATTTGATGATATCTTAATGCAATAGTGATTGAAGTCATACAATGCTGGATCTTGTATGAAAAAACAACTGTGGATTAAAAAACACAATTGACTATTTGTTGTTGAGAAGTTTCGTTAACTTTTATATTAAATGACTAAAATAGTTGCAATGATCAGCTTATTATTTGTCAAGATCAAGAACATTTAATAATAATAAAAAAAAGAAACTAAATAGACAAATACAAGGAAAAATACAAGTAAAACTATTAAAAAGGAAATCAAACACTGAGCAGCACTTAAAAATATAATTTAGCCCATATTACACTTTTTATGTGACTGAAAGTTTGATCAGAAGTTTAGTCTTTTGCTGATCAATTACACTGATATAGATCATATTTCAGATTTTTATTTTTTATGCTATTTATTTATTTATTTATTTTACAAAAGTAAATTCTGAGATATTTTGCGGTTTAAAAAAAAAAAAATTCAAATTCGGCACTTTATTTTGAAAGTGATAAAAATTTCCGGTTAATTTGCTCACTTAAGACACTTGATGATGACTTGCACTGACAGTCGTGTATCTCATGTGCTGTTTTAGATTTTAAAGAAAAACAAAACATATCCAATAAACGATAACATTATATATATATATATATATATATATATATATATATATATATATATATATATATATATATATATATATATATATATATATATATATATATATATATAAAAATTATTACATAAAAACACCTTTTAAATTAATTAAATACATGAAGTACATATAATGTCTGAAAATGAATGGAACCAGCTGCTTCTTCGAGATCAATCAACTGCAAAATTTTTATTATTGGTATTATTATTGTGACCATGAGTTTGTTGTCCTCCTTAGAAGTAAATGATCACTGACTGGAAAAGAAATAAGAAACACTCCTTATCCAGACTTTGGGCGACTGGGTCTTAAAGATAAAAGCAAAGTAAAAAATGAAAGTGAATCCAAGACACAAAAATGTTTTCTTTTAATAAAAAATCCTTTGAAAAAATCATCAAAAAAAACTTCACTGAGAACAGTGCACTTAGTTTGACCACATTATACCAGGAGAGCAGACGACCTGACTCAAACTGGGGAATCAGTCGCTCCAGGAGCGGAAGGACTGAGGATGATTCCTTGTCATTTTGGAAAATATGCCATCATGGAAGAAAAAAAAAAGGAATAACCTGGTCATTTAGCAAAAGTGTAATAACTCCAGATCACTGGAGATCACTCGCAGTGTCCCAACAGGCTTGCATGGTAGGCACTAGACATGATGCATTTTTTTTCACCCACCTCTCCTACCCTCATGCACCCATCCCATCAGTCCTATCTTTATGCTTCACAGCAAACCAAAGCTTTCTTACATAAGTGTACATATCTGTTTAGATCTACTCCCCAAGTTCCCTTCACATCGTGTTTGTGGAAATGCTTTTACTTTCATTATTAAACATAACAAAGAGTCCCCATGTTGCTTTTTTTTATTATTTAACCTAAGTTAAGATGTCTTAATTTTCTAATATCTTTCTTGAAGATGATGGCTCACTCCCCACTATCCTTCCAGTTTTTAACAACACACTGCACAGTCCTTGACCCAGTTTAGGTTCAGTACCTTCTTAGATTATTTCTTTGAATGATGCCAGCAGTTTGACCCCTTGAAAGAGATTGACATCTTTTCCACGACAAATGGTGTGTCTGGGAAGATACTCACTACATCAGTCAGGATTAAATAACATAATCATCCACACAGTAATTAATTATCCAATGGGAGGCTCAGGCCCAGATTAAAAGTGCACAGGCCCCTGGGCCCAGAGTGTTCCAGGGGGCCCCCTTCCCCACCACAACATTGTGAAAATTGTGAATGATACAATGTGAAACGACATTTCTAACATCTCTCAGCCAATGGTACCAATAGCAATACACTGGACATGGTGGTGTAACTATCTGGCTTTTATGTACATTTTGTTTCATGTCCAAACTGCTGGTGTTTGGCCTACGCTGGCCCAAAGTAGGCTTGGGCCCTCTGGGCCTGTGCCCATAATGCCCATTGGATAATCTGGCCATGGGAAGGCTCTTACCTATTTCCTCAATTTCTTTATTTATTTTTTGGATGGAGGACGATTAAATTGGTCGGTTTTTATAGAAGTGCCTTGAGATGACTTCATTGTGAATTAGTAATTTACAAATAAAGATGGATTAAACAGAATTAAATCACACAAAAATTATATATAAAAAAAAAAAACCCACTGAACACTGAATTAAATCTGGTGGTATAAAAGTATTTATAAAGACATTTCAAAGCAAAAAACAACACATCGTATTTTCATATGACACACAAAGAGAGCTTTTGTCTTTATGGTAGATTATCTTTCTGTGCCATGATGCTAAAAACTACCTGTAAAGCTGACCGTGTGATGTGGTTCTTCCACCGACAGGAGGTGCTATTTAGCCGAACACAAACAAAGAGGGTGGGGAAAAGAGAAAAAAAAAGTCTTTGGAAAGAAAAAAGGATGGATTTCCTGGTTGGAGCCACACCTCAGAGAGAGAGAGAGAGAGAGAGAGAGGCACTGACAGAGAGCTGCAGCTGGTTCATGATCTCAGTGTACAGTTTTTTAGCCGCCCTCACAGTCTGCTGTCCTTACGTCTCTGGTGAGTTTGCTGTCTTTTCCTTATTAAAACTGCTCTATGTGCAGGAGGATCTCATGTAGGATAACAGAAGAAACATTAAAATGCTTAAAAATGGGAGATGTCAGCTGGAGTAAACCAGCTGAATCACTTTCCTCCAAGTGCAGCTTGATCTGTAAATGATTGATCTACAGTGTTCAGGACTCAGCTCAGACATGTACAATGACAGGACATTACTGACTAATGATTAACTAAAAACATGGGGTCTTCTTAAATAGTTTTAGATGTCCCTGTGTTCATAAACTTTGACCACAAAGCAGCAGAAATGAACATACATGTAGGCGCAAATGAACAGAGGGGAGTTAAGGGACTTAAGGAGTGCATGTGAATGGCTTTAACCGGTGTTGCAGGTTACAGTGTTTCACTGATAAATGTGCAATCTAAGATCTGGTTGGTCTAGTTTAGCATAATGGAAAGAAACGGGGGGAGTTGGGCTGCAGTATATTGGACTTGTCAATTAAAGTACAATGAAAAAAAAACCCCACAAGCTTTATATAATGTTTGACATACATCATGTTACATAAAAGGTAAAATATAATAGTTTTCTTGCTTTTAAATAACTGAGTTTATCTAATGGAATCTGCATACGTGCTTCAGCTTAGCAAAAACACGATAAGAACGTCAATGCAGTGGGACTCGGTTATTTAGCTGTTTCTTTGTTGGGAAAAGTCCATTACAAAAAGTTTTGATTATCAGAGCAACAAAGCAGACCTGCAGCCTTGAGGTGAAAGGTCAGAGGTCATAGAGAGCAGAGACACACTCGGCTGTAGCTGTCAGGTTCAGGATGGACTCTGGGAATTGCTTCCGGAGAAGCCAAAAACAAGCTCTTCTCTGGCTGCTTTGCTGCTTGTGATGGAGTCAGTTCTTGTTTCTGGATCTGCAGGGTGAAAATCCAGATCTGGAGCCAAATTACAGGTCTGGAGTGAGTTTAGAGGACAGAGCTGCTGGCTGTGGCGAGTTGAAGGGGGAATACTGCAAATCTCAGTGTTTGAGAGATGTACTCAACTGTTAGGTTGTGTTCAAGGGGAGCTGGGAATTTTTTCATACTGGACTTTTGAGGCTTTAAAAGCAGCACGCGAGCAATGACATGTGTGGAAAGTTCATCTGTTTGCATGTGAAGACGTTGGGCAGCAGCTGTCGAAAGTGAGGCACCCGGCTGTGACTTCGACCCGGCTCGCAATAACACGGTTAATGTTGTTTACAGTGGCAGAGTATTTTCTTCATCTCAAAGTGTGTGTGTGTGTGTGTGTGCGTGTGTCACAGAAACACACTTAGTGAGATTCTTGTGAACTGGTCTGCTCGGGAGTAAAGGTTTGCAGAGCTCCAGAACAAGTTGCATGTTTGCAATTTCTCTGCTTTTTACTAGTTAAATGGAATCTGTGTAAATAGTTTCTTGCTGGTTGGTCCATTTTGTTTGTTTTTATTTAATAAGTTGAGGGGTTATATTGTCTTTATTTGTTAGTTTTTATTATTTTAATAATTTAGTTACATTTCAGTGTGCATTGGGATCTGTTTTTAGATGTCTTTATGTATTTTGTTTAAATCTGATCAAGTTTTTTTTTTTGTTATTTTAAGACTACTTTCATGTTACTGTTTCCCACGGTGACACTGACTCACCAGTTTGCAAGTGTAGCCATCATGGGCGGCAGCTTGGGACCAGCAGATACATGTCATCAGTCCTCACCTCTGTGAGAAATGAAGACGTCATACTTTAGAAACGTTAATCCAGTTAAATCACAGCAAATGCGTTCTAACACATGGGGGTTTTGGGACTGGGAATGTTTTACATGCTTTAAGATCTTTTCATTATTTCAGAAGCTACAGGGTCCAGGGTCGGCTCCAGAATCCAAGGTCTTGTGCAGTTTTGGAGTTATTCCCACAGACAGTTGAAGGAATAAGAGGTGATTCAGAGCAGTGCTTGGCTTGACAGGAGGCATGTTGCAGCTGGACTCTGACCTCAGTCACTGTTTGCATATGGATGGATGAATAACTGGCTTTTCTCTTATTTTTTAAATTTGGTTTGGTAATTAATTGAAACATGGTTCATCCTATTCCTGCATACATGCTACTGATGCAGTCAACTGGCACAAGTTTTTTGAGTTTGGTGTCTTCGTTGCTGAACTTGGAAACCTAAATTTCGTCAGTTTAAGGTGTGATTTTTATTTTCCGAGAAGAGAAAGCTGTTCGTTGTGTGAATACATAAGGGTCGACCGTTAACCCGTCAGAAAGATTTTCCTTTAAATGTCTGAATGAAAAGAGCTCATTGTGAAGCAGAGGGCTCTCTCTCTCTCTCTCTGCTGCAGCTAATCCTCTCTCTACCTGCTCTATTTCTCTTTCTCTACCTTTATGGATCTGCAGGGCCTTGTACTTGTAAATACACTCACCATAAACATAACAATGAAGGATTTCTTTGAAGTCCTGTTTTAGTTAGTTTATTAACTCTTTAAATTCTTGGTCTACCATTTGATAGAGGTAACTTTGCAGTCACTTTGATTAATTTCTTTAAAAAAATTGTGTAAATAAACCTTCCTGAGCCGTCTCTACCAATTGGTTTGGGTATGTAAAACCCAAACTAAGTGTTAGTTATACTGCTTTAAATTTAAAACATTTCTCTGTTGTTATATTATTATTAACTGACATCTCAACGATTTGCTAAAAACATTTATTCTGATTATTTTTGTCTAAAACAAGCGCAGAGAAACATTTTTATCTGACCTTTTTCCTAGTGTGAACATGAAAAGGTTAACTTAGTGGTGGTGAAAGTTTTATAAAAGGTTTTAACTTGGCAAAGTCTCAACTTCCTGTTAGTAACCAAGATTAGCTGCAGATTGTTTCGTCTCTGGGCTAACATTAAAAGGGTTTGTCAAATGGGAGAGTCCAAGGAGCTCAGAGTAAAGCCGGAAAACTTGATCACACGTTTACACAAGTCAAAGATGTATTCTATATGTAAAAGCAAAAGGTAACTCATTTTTAGCTGGGAGGAAACTGGTTTGAATGGTCAAGATTAGCCAGAGAAACCACCAATGCGCAGCTTTGACATGACCAGGAAGCTCCGTAAAGGTCAGTGCTACTGTCTTCCACAAACTGAACATGTTCCTGTTCAACTTAAGCTTGTAGGAAAGACACAAAGCTTCTCTAAGATCAGATGAGATAAAGATTGCGTGATCAGCCATAAAGAGCAGAGATAAGTATGAAGTGAGGCTTTTGGTTTTCAAGATATGGTGCCAAATCGTAAGCATGAGGCGGGGGCATCATGTTCAAGTGAATGGAACAGTCAGTATGTTTACATGATGTGAGATTAAATCAAGTTATTGTGTTAGTTCGACTACAACTAAATATTTAAATCAGGTTTAATCGTGTTAGCTCCTCTTGAAAAACTTAATAAATCGAAAAAGTCGAACAGACAACCTGACAATGCAGCTGGGAGTCAGGCTCTAGGAGGACACGTCACCACCTGTCCTATGAGAGTTGGGCTTTTCCCATGCAGGTATAATGAGACAAGTTCATCCATCCAATTATGTACCCTAAATGAGTTATAACCAAAGATTTAATTAACTGAGTGTGTGTAAATGTATGGAATGACGAGCAGAGTTAAGATAAAAAGGAGCAAGAATCTGACTTTAAAGTCGTCACGGCAACACATTCAATGTTGAGGTGATTTTATAGGACTTATCCTCCATTATGCATCATTGGTACAGACATATCAGGCCCAACAGTAACATTACCACAGATTTGTAGGTATTCTACATTGTGCATTAGTCTGTCCTTTTCAAGAAGTGAAAATCTTAACAACAAATCCTTCACTTTGGTGCACATGTATGTGCTATGTCCAGATAAAATGCTTCTTTCTAGTTTTCAGATTTTAACTGAGCTGCTGCGTTGTGGGCGGTGGATGATCGGGTGCTGGAGCTGATCAATAAGGGCACAGTAAAGGTTTTGGGGGACTAGCTTCTTTTTAACAGATATGTATGAACGTATGCAGACAAATAGTACTTCAGTACTAAATTTATTGGCATTGTTAAGCTTTTAGAGAAGCTTTTATGTAAACCATTATGAACATATGTTGACTGAGAAACAAAGGGAATTTAACTTCACTAGTTCTGCTTATACCATCAAGCCTATTCATAACTTGTCATTCAGTGACAGGTTAAGTTCTCTTTTTGTATCATTTTGATTCATGTTGGTTTGAAGAAAACCAGCAATGAGTTAAAACATTAATTCTGCCTCAGAAAAAAAAAATGGCTTAGACAAAATTGAATTGAGCTTTGTGCCATTGACAAGTTTAATTAGGTTTTTATTGACTTTTTTTTTTTTTTGCCTGCATGTTAACTTTTTTTTTTTTTTTTTTTTACTGTATACATAGTTATATCATACATTATAATCATGCCCAATTTGACATTACCTACATGACAAAATGAAACATAAGTATCAGGGGTATGAAAAATCTGATATTAAAACAAGTACAACAATAACACATATAATCAAAACAAGCAAGCACATGCACACACACACACACACACACTGACAAACATAAAAAAAGAAAGAAAGAGATAAAAAAAAAAAAAGATAATAAAAAAAAAAAACCCCTGAGAGGATTGTTTTGATATTGGTATATTTGATTTGCGGTTTTTATTGGCATTTTGATTTGTAATCCACTATCTGTGATGCCAGGAAATGTGCTGTTGTGTTGTTAGTTTCTTTAAGATCATTCGGCTCTGATTATAAAAACAGAAGTGTGTAGATGAGATTATAAAATAAATGAACTTGAACTGAAAGAAAGATCTTGTCAAATATTTAACAGTTGTACAAACGACACTGTAAATATCTCTGTAAATGGTTGAAGAAAATTGTACAACATGAATGTTTTTGGGAGCATCCGTACACCAGAATATTCAGTGACCATATTAACAGAACATCTTGCTGACTGCTTTATCACAAACACCCACACGAGCTGGTTTAGTCATTTCTGAAGTGCTGAAGGATTTTTCTGGACAGTCTTTGGAGGTTTAGTTTGCTGTAAAACAAAAACACGAAGTGAAGGAACACCCGATTGATGGGAGAGATCAGAGGTCAAACTGGTTGGAGCGAATGGAAAAGAAGAAGAAGAAAGAAAAAAAAAGAAACCAGGCAAACTCAGATAACCTCTGTGGAGCCATCAGGAAGGCAGCTCACAACACGTCTAACTTTGAGGCGGCTGATGCGATAATAACAGAAGAACATGACAGGTTGCTTTGCTTATGCTGACTGGAAAAAGGCAGCCTGGTTGGGTAAATCACGCTTTCTGCTGAGGCTGCAGATTATAGATCTGAATGAAAAGCAAAAATCCATGAGGAAAACTCTCCCATGTCAACATTTTATTGACATATAGCATGTTGTGATACCCAGCAGTCATGGTTTGAATGCTGCAGCCTATCTCGGTGTTGTCAATGTGACCGTGCACATTCTTAACAGACCATGGATTACATCTTCTAATGCCTGCCTAAATATATATATATTTAGTAAATACCGTGCCACAAAGCAAAACCCATTTCAAACTGGTGTCATCATCTTCACTGAAAGTTCAGGGAGTTCAGGGGATGTCAGCTGCAGACCTGAAACTCTGTGATGTGTTAGAACATGAGACTGCCCGTGTAAATTCACCACTTAGATATCTGCACAAGTACAGACATCATAAACTCTGAGAGAAACCAGAAGTTTCACTTTGTGTGAGTGTTGGTTTCCTATAAACAAGCAAAAGAATCAGAATAAACTGAATACTATTTGATTTCATGCTTGTGTTGTTCTCACTCTCGTATGTAAGTCACTTTGGATAAAAGCATCTGCAGAATGACCGTAGAAGAGAACAGAATAAACTTTATTGTCGTTGCACACGTGTAACAAAATTGATGCAGCAGCTCTCATGATAAAATAAATGAATAAGACGCAATAGAACACTAAAAACAAGCCCTACTAATAAGATAAGATAATGGTAAAATAGAATAAAATATTTTAAAAAAAGAGACAAACAATTAAAACTATAGATAAGATTTATTGCGTTATGGAAACAGAGTTCAGGGATGCGACAGCTCTGGGATAAAAACTGTTTTTCAGTCTGTTTGTTTCTGCTTTTATAGTCCAGAAGCGTCTACCTGAAGGCATCACTGTAAAAAGATGGCGACCAGGGTGGGAGGGATCTATCAGGACATGCTGGGCTCTCCAGAGGATCCTCATAGAGAGAAAAATCAGCAGGGAGAAAGCTGACACACGGTTGTGCTCGCCTAATTGCTGCACATGTTCAATTTCTTCCTAATTCAAATTAAATTAGAGATAATCCCTAAATATGTCAGAGGAATATTTTATTTTATTCCTCTTAAAAGAAAAATTTAATGAGACCAAAAACATGCAACCTGTAAAAGTCTTTAACCTTCCTCCTCAGTTCAGGCCCCGGACCCACTCTGTAAACGGCGAAGCCCTTGTGTTTTTTTCTTATCACAAGCTGCTGACGCTCCAAGATAAGCAGCAGCAGGAAGTAAGCGTCTGAGTTTAGAAAAGAGGAAGTTAACCAGAAACCAGAGAACAACAATTCAGCCTGTCTGTTACTTAAGAATTCAGTTTTCCTACGAGTTGTTTTTATTAGACGAGTTACTTAAATATAGTTGTGCGTCATCAACATATTGATTGCTTTTTTTGAATCCTTACCTTTTTGCTTTGAGTGTTTTACTGCAACAACATGGAAAAACAACAAACCAGTGTGTTTTGGACTGAAGACATGAGCAAGTGTCAAATAGAAAGTTAATGGAAACTGCCTCTTAAGATCAATCAGATCATATCTTTATTGATTAGATCACAAAATTGTAACTAAATGCTCATGTGCTGATACAGGAAATGAGACTTTCTTGATTTACCAACTTTGCAGTTATTGGTCATTTATTGCCATTTAGCGCATATAAAATACAATAAAAAGAAGAACCATCACAACTCAGTCTACACAAGTCAACTGCAGGTCAAATGCCGACTTCATTTAAGTTCATCATTAAGTTCAGTGGCGCTGCTGGATCGTTGTAAGACTGTCAGAGGTCAGACTGCTCAGCAGACGTGAGTAAATAAAGGTTTTTTTCTGCCTTCCTCTCAGCTGCGTGAAGTGTGATCATGTGACCTGCAGGCTGTCTGCCCTCACAGACAGGCCGCTGTTGTTGTTTCAGGGAGTTTCAGCCAATTCTGCCCTCAGGCTGATGAACGCTCAGCTGGTTTCGGATCAGGTGGTCGGTGGTGACGACGATGATGACACAGACAGGATGGTGATGATGTCTTTTCGTCTGGCAGGATATGTTTGATGTTGCAGGGCGTGATGCAGCAGCACCTTAACCATTTATGCGTCGGCGTTTCTAAAGTTTTTAAGCCATACTGCAAATGTGAAAAGATGTTGAATGTGAACCAGAGTGAAAGTTTAGTCATCTTAATCTGGCATAATGTGGCATCTCAGGCTGGTAGCTGATGGCAAACGATTCCCGGCAACCACGACTGACCGATGACGACCAATTCACACATCTGCCATCTAGCTGTGGAAAGTAGCAACATGTTTAAGCTCCTTATCCGGAGACATGGTTGGGTGCTTGTTGCAGTTTTGCTACTTTGGTGCTTACAGTGTTAACATGCATTATGAAAAAAGTCCCACAAGTGAAATTAAAGCAGCAAATTCTCTTATCAGACAACATAATAAAGTATTTTTAGTTCTTAACCCCTTCAGATCTTTATTTTAATCCACAAATTGTGACTCTGCTCACCTTCACCTCCTGATATCCTCAGACTGTACCACCTGCAGTCAACAAGGAGAGGTGTTGCAGGGCAGATATAATGACCTCATGGGACAAACATCTTGCGAGCAAACACACAAAAACATTCAGTCTGCAGGTCAGGAGGTTTAAATTAAGTTTGCATGTTGGCACTGATGCGCATTCATTTCTTCATTCGTCTCCTGCAGGCATTCTAACACCCGCTATATGTTTGCGTCGCTCTGAAATCTGGCACCTCGTAAGGATTTTTGTCCTTTTTCTGCCTTCTTCATCTGAACATCCCTCTTCTCCTTCTTTGTCTTTTCCTTTTTCTTCTTCTCCTCCTCACTGATCACGTTATGAGCTTCGGAAGTTGTTTACAGCTCTGCAGTAATGGCGAACTGCGGTGGGAGGAACAATGAAAACTAATTACACAGCAGAGGCCAAATGCTTGGCTTTAAAAATGTGATTTAAAAATGCCTCGTTATGTTTCTGCTTTGATTTGCACGCAAAGTTTTATGCATTTATGGAAAACCTGATCATTAATATCCTCTTCCATCCCAACCTTCTGTCAGCTCTGATTAAGTTCACGCTTGTGGAGTTTGATTGGGACAGGCATAAATCTCTGATAATATCCCGCAAAGATTGTGTTTGCTCACTGCAGCCTAATGATAAAGCTGTTCAATGATACATGCAGAAGAACTGGGACGACACGCAGCGTTTCAAACTAAAATGAGACCACCAAACAAAGACACTTTCTGTTCTTGTGCTGATCTCAGAGTTTCCAAAGATCTCAACTCTGTCAGGATGAATGTTTTAGAGAATTTGAAGATTAAACACAGATGTTTGGATTTTTATTTATTTATTTATTTATTTTTCCATGTGATAGCTTGTTCAGAAAAACACAGGTTCCAGTTTAAATGTAAGCTGTTGTTTTTTTTTTTACCAAACAGAAAAATAAATGCGGTGCTCATTAAAAGCCCGTTTGTGTTTTTGTCTCGGCGTGAACATTGTAACAAGAACTGGAACTACAGCTGCAGAACCAAATGTGAAATTGAAACTAGATGTTGGGAGCGGAGGGAAATCCCTGTTTTCTGGGTGTTTGAGCTTCAAACTGAAGTTTTCAGTTCATGCTCAGTTCATTTAATAAACTGTGAATTGTTTGATTCGCAAACAGGAAGTCCACCATCAGGTGAAGCATCTGGATGTCACAGCCTCAGGCTGAATTCCTTTCTGCTGATCTGTATGGATGTGAAGCATGAAGCTACATGTTTCTGGCCTCCACATTCTTTCCTTATCATCCGCTGAAATGTGTTGGAGGGACTCCAGACATTTCCCTCAGAATAGAAACACAGTTTAACCATTCAGCAGACACAGAATGCCTCCTGCCACCCAGTCAGGGCTGCAGCGGGATTCAGACTTCTTTATTTAACAGTCTGCAGACTTAGAGATGAAGAAAATTAGACAGAAAAATATCTGGAAATGCCTCCATGAGGCAGCTGCATGGTGGCGTGGTGGTTTAGCACTGTGGCCTCACAGCAGGAAGGTTGCTGGTTCGAGCTTCAGCTGCACGAAGGTTCAAACAGCAAACCTTTCTGTGTGGAGTTTGCATGTTCTCCCCATTTGTTTGGTAATTTTCTACTCTAAAATGTCCATATAAGTGAGTGTGAATGGTTGTTTGTGGCCCTGTGATGGATGTGATGTACCTGCCTCTTTCCCAATAAATTGCTGGGATAGACTCCAGCTCCCTCGCCCTCCTTAATTGGACAAACGTTCAAGAAATGACAGACCTCCATGAGGCATTTTAAGCACTATTATGACCTCATATTAAACTTGTTCTTGCACAAAGGCTCAAATTTAATACCTTCAGGTACAGATTTGATTGTCAGCTGCAATGCATTCACGCACATGCGTCATTTTTGTCCATTTCACAAGAAACCTATTCAATGATACCAATTTCCAGCCTTGGTGTGTGATGCCTGCAGGTGGAAATTTCCCAGTGTTGTTCTGGGAGTAATAAAGGTCTCATTATTGTGTTCCCAAGTGCACTTCAATGCTTATTTACAATTCATCAAGGAACCTGACTCACGCAAACCAGAAAATGTCAACAAGGGGATGAAAACAAAATTAGATGTGCCTGTGGTTTTTTTTTGGCCATTTTGTCTGCTGAGAAAATGTGGATTACACTTTTTCTTTTTTTAACCATCATTTTTCAAGCAATGTTCTACTTTCAAATCTTTCTTTGATCAGAAAAAATGACCAGTGGTTTGGTGATACTTACATGTCAAAGGTATTTATTATTAAATTTAAAAGAAGTTAAATAAGACTGAAGCAGTGACTGCAGAGTAGAGTTCAATATAGGGCAAAATAAATATAACAATAAATCTCCATTAGGGCAGGAAAACTGGCAAACTGGGCAAAATAAGAAACAGAGGAGCTATTCATGTTCACAAGCCAGACTTCATTCTCTGTTTTTATTGCTGTAATCAGTCATTAGTCTGCATAATATCTCACCTGAGAGGTCAAAGGGTGTGTGTGTGTGTGTGTGTGTGTGTGTGTGTGTGTGTGTGTGTGCACGTGTGTGTGTGAGTATGTGTGCAGGTGTGTCTGAAAACCCCAGAAATTGAACTGGAGTTTTGTGTCTGATCAGCTAAAG